>NC_047040.1:48737350-49040380 GCF_011762595.2 Tursiops truncatus | reverse complement strand
CTTTCCTCTTTTTATCCTTTTTTCCTAAGGGAGTCTTTCTCAAAATGTGCTCCAATGGACAATCAGAGCAGCCAATTATATGAATGTATTAATAAATATACATAAATGTCCTGAAATGCTATTAAAAAAACATGTTTGCCTACACCACTGTGTTTTAAAATCGTTGACCATAGAGGCATTTTCCCCCTACCAGTAATATCTACTAATTTTCTAAAGGTCAAGAGTTTCCTTTGGGGAATTATCTCTTTCTTTGTATACAGCCTTCTTGGGCAGTCAGTGAAGAGTGAGACATGAAACAACCTAAAACAATCAGACTGTCTCCTTAACAATTTGCCTCTTGGGACAAGAATCTAGATTAGGTACAGCTGATTCATTCCTTTATTCATTTTGTGTTTCAAGATGACCACAACATATTACCTTAAAAAGAAAATCTTTTATCAATTTCCAATTATCAACTAATAAAGTACTCTATTGAATAAATTCTACATTATGGAGTATTTTCTAAGATAATACAGATATTCAGAAGTTGTCTCCTGTTTTTCCTAGGGCCTGACTGCTAAGCTTCCCTTTTTTTTTTTTTTTTTTTTTGCGGTACGTGGGCCTACTCACTGTTGTGGCCTCTCCCGTTGTGGAGCACAGGCTCCTGACACGAAGGCTCAGCGGCCCTGGATCACGGGCCCAGCCGCTCCGCGGCACGTGGGATCTTCCCCGACCAGGGCACAAACCCGTGTCCCTTGCATCAGCAGGCGGACTCGCAACCACAGCGCCACCAGGGAAGCCCCTGCTAAGCTTCTATTTTGATTTATGAACAGCACCGTGTTCTTTCAGGTGATTCCAATAAAAAGCTCTTGCTAGGTGGAGTTTACTTTGTTTACTTGGACTCAAGGATTCTTAATTGATACAACAGTACAGCATAATGGCTTTAGACCACAGACCCTTAGGAAACTATATAACCCTCAGGGTGTTATATAGAATTGTTCATTGTCCTAAGATGACAAAGTTAAGGTACTCTGTTTTTCTTTTTCTTCTGTGGTGAAATATTATCAGTACAGGGTATACAGAAGCAAGCCGGATAGTTAAGTTTTTGCCTATGGTCACCTGAAACCATATGACATTGATAATGGAGCTGGGATGGTAGTATGAATCATGACCCAAAACACTTAAATTGAATGTTTACTTCTGAAGGGGAAAATATGAAAAATTAAAATCTCAAAATTCTTATCTGATGTCACAAACTAAATCCAAGTTTTTCGGTTTGTTTCTTTTTAACCATACTTTAAAAATCTCTTATTATTTGCAAACCATATATCTGTAAAGGTGTTAGTATCCAACATATATAAGGAACTCCTACAACTCAATAGCAAAAAAAACCCAAATAGCCCAATTAAAAAATGGTCAAAGGAGGGCTTCCCTGGTGGCGCAGTGGTTGAGAGTCCGCCTGCCGATGCAGGGGACACGGGTTCGTGCCCCGGTCCGGGAAGATCCCACATGCCGCAGAGCGGCTGGGCCCATGAGCCATGGCCGCTGAGCCTGCGCGTCCGGAGCCTGGGCTCCACAACGGGAGAGGCCACAACAGTGAGAGGCCCGTGTACCGCAAAAAAAAAAAAAAAAAAAAAAAAAAAAAAAATGGTCAAAGGACTTAAATAGACATTTCTCCAAAGAAGATATACAAATGGACAACGGGTATATGAAAATGTACTCAACAGCACTAATCATCAGGGAAATGCATATCAAAACCACGATGATGTGTCACCTCACACCTGTTAGGATGGCCATTAACAACAACAACAAAACAGAAAATAAGTATCATAGGATGTGGAAAAATTGGAACCCTTGTATACTGTTGGTGGGAGTGCAAAATTATAAAGTCATTATGGAAAACAGTATGCAGTTTCTGCTGTTAAAATTAAAAATAGAATTACCATGTGATCCAAAAACCCCACTTATGGGTATTTACTCAAAAGAATTGAAATCAGGATAGCCAAGAGATATCTGCACTTCCATGTTTATTGTTATTCACAATAGCCAAGAGGTGGCAACAGTTAAATGTCCCTCCGGATTACACACACACATACACACACACACACACACACACACACACACACATAATGGAATATTATTCAGCCATAAAAAAGAAGGAAAAGCTGTCATATACTACAACATGGATGAACCTTGAGGACATTATGTTAAGTGAAATACTCCAGTCACAGAAGGATAAACACTGAATGATTCTACTTATAAGTTGTATCCAAAATAACTCATAGAAACAGAGTAGAATGGTGGTTGCTGGGAGGAGAGGGAAATTTGAAGTTAATGTTCAATAAGTATAGAGTTTCAGTCATGAAAGATGAAAAAATTCTAGAAATCTGTACATCATTGTGCTTAACAATACTGAACACTTAAAAATTTGTTAAGGGTAGATCTCATGATATTTTTTATAATTTTTTTACAGTTAAAAAATGTAGTTAAAATGATTGCTTATAGATTAATACTTCATTCTTTTTACTAATTTTCCTCTTTGTGCTGAATTTATGGGCAAACCTGCACTATAAGAAATATTAAAGGGTGTTCTTTAGTCAGAAAAAAAAATGACAACATGTGGAAAATTGTAGCTATCCAAGAAAAAGACACTAGAAACAGTAAATCTGTGGATAAATCTAAAAGACACTTTTCACTATTTTTTTTTAGAGAGATAATAATTTCAAGTGAGCATTGTACCCATGTATTTGAATGCTTATAATGTTTGTACAAGTAAAATTTATTACAACATTGCACATTGTACAAATATCCAAATTAGTTCTATACACATTGTCTTGAAATTGTTTCTGCAGAGGACTCCATTAGTTCATAACAGTAGGGAGTGAGCTACTTGGGGGAAAAAGAGTATGTTTTTAATCATGTAACTCCTGCACCTAATAGAAGGTTTTTTTTTTTCATATATTCTTAAATATTTGTTGAATGAAGAATTAAAATTAGAGGATGCAATGAAATATAACTTTTTTCTTTCCTCAAAGCATCTTTACTTATTTTCACATTACAAAGTCAGTGCTCTGTACTAAAATATTGAAGAATTGAAACGTAGATTTACTAAAAGCCATGAAATGGGCAATAAAAAAGAGTGATTTAAGTAATAAATTGTCTACAAAGATAAAATTCTTCCTTAGCAATTGTCTTTTTGAGTTTTCACTTAATTGATTCATGCTCTAAATAATTTTAACTAATGTATGTTGATATATACTGTACAAAAATTTAAAAATATGCTTAACATGTTTGTTTTCTATGTTTTAAAATTGTCTTTTAGATTGATATTTTCTATTTCTTACAATGTTTAATACTGCAAAATAATTTTCAATATCTAAAATATGTGTGTTAGAGAAAAATCACAGAGCATGTGCAAAGTATATTTTTCCAGGAGTACAGTACTCTGAGATGTTGTGGTAACTTGAAATGAAGAAATTAATTCCATTTTAAATCATTATTTCAAAAACTAAATGTATCACTCAATTTCTGGTATTGGTCATTTGTTTATACTTGGTGTTTTAAGTAAAATTACCTACAAAATACTCAGTAAATGTAATAATGTAAACTAAACTATGTAAATGCATTCTTTGTTTTCAGAAAGATGGGAAATTATTCAACACACTGAAATCAGGTGATAAAGCATCTACATTCACAAAGAAATTTAAATAATAATGACAGAATTTGATTTCCTTTTGTGCATCTTCTTTGTTGGTAAAATAAAATACATGTGAAGTTTGTAGGTTGTTTGGAGATATCTGGGGCAGTGGTGTTGCAATTCAGTTTATGCTGGCTTGCTGTGAAAACACTACTAGGAATTTGTAATTTCTAATTAGAGATTTCTTTACTACTAAGAATTTTGGAATAGTCACCCACCTGCCAGGTTTATCAGCTGATGGACACCATAGCCACTTAAGCAATTTGTAGTTCTCTTTATTGAAAAATGACTCTCTGGATAGTAATTCAGATGATTATGGCATCTTCAGCAGTAAAACTAAACCATTATCAGTTATATTTTTAATCACTTGTTTGTTATTTGTACTAGCTCACATAATAAATGTGTGTGAAAATTGGGGCCAAAGAATGTGTACATTAGTCAAACTACCTGTAGCACAGAAATAGTATTTTTATTTTATTTTATTTTATTGGAGTATAGGTGATTTACAATGTTGTGTTAGTTTCAGGTGTACAGCAAAGTGATTCAATTATAGATATATATATATATTCATTCTTTTCCAGATTCTTTTCTCATATAGGTTATCATAGAATATTGAGTAAAGTTCCCTGTGCTATACAGTAGGTCCTTCTTGGTTATCTATCTTATATATAGCAGTGTGTGAATGTTAATCCCAAATTCTTGATTTATCCCTCCTTCCCACATTTCCCCTTTGGTAACCATAAGTTTGTTTTCGATATCTGTAAGTCTGTTTCTGTTTTGTAAATAAGTTCATTTATATCATTTTTTAAATTAGATTCCACATATGAGTGATATCATGATATTTGTCTTTCTCTGACTTACTTCACTTAGTATGATAATCTCTAAGTCCATCCAACCTGCTGCATTGATGGCATTATTGTGCCATCAATGCCATTATGGCATTACTGAATGGCATTATTTCATTCCTTTTTATGGGTGAGTAATATTCCATTGTATACATGTACCAAATCTTCTTTATCCATTCCTCTCTTGATGGACATTTAGGTTGCTTCCATGTCTTGGCTATTGTAAAGACTGCTGCCATGAACATTGGGGTGCATGTATCTTTTTGAATTATAGTTTTCTCCAGATATATGCCCAGGAGTGGGATTGTTGTATCATATGTTAGTTCCATCTTTAGTTTTTTAAGGAACCTCCATACTGTTCTCCATAGCAGTTGTACCAATTTACATACCCACCAACAGTGTAAGAGGGTTCCTTTTTCTCAACACCCTCTCCAGCATTTATTGTTTGTAGACCTTCTCTTTTTTTTTGCAGTATGCAGGCCTCTCACTGCTGTGGCCTCTCCCATTGCGGAGCACAGGCTCCGGATGCACAGGCTCAGCGGCCATGGCTCATGGGCCCAGCTGCTCTGCGGCATGTGGGATCCTCCTGGACCAGGGCACGAACCCATGTCCCCTGCATCAGCAGGTAGACTCTCTACCACTGCGCCACCAGGGAAGCCCATTTGTAGACCTTTTGATGATGGCCATTCAGACTGGTGTGAGGTGACACCTCATTGTAGTTTTGATTGACATTTCTCTGATAATTAGTGATGTTGAGCATCTGTTCATGTGTTTTTGGACCATCTGTATGTCTTCTTTGGAGAAATATCTATTTTGATCTTCTGCCCATTTTCTGATTGGGTTGTTTGTTTTTTGATATAGAGTTGCATGAGTTGCTTGTATATTTTGGAGATTAATCCATTATCGGTCATATTGCTTGCAAATATTTTCTCCCATTCTCTGGGTTATCTTTTCATTTTGTTTATGGTTTTCTTTGCTGTGTGGAAGCTTTTAGGTTTAGTTAGGTCCCAGTTGTTTATTTTTGTTTGTATTTTTATTACTCTAAGAGGTGGATCAAAGAAGATATTGCTGCAATTTATGTCAAAGAGTGTTCTGCCTATGTTTTCCTCTAGGAGTTTTGTAGTGTCCAGCCTTACATTTAGGTCTTTAATCCATTTTGAGCTTATTTTTGGGCATGGTGTTAAAGAATGTTCTAATTTCACTCTTTTACATGCAGCTGTCCAGTTTTCCCAGCACTACTTATTGAAGAGACTATCTTTTCTCCATTGTATATTCTTGCCTCCTTTGTCATAGACTCTTTGAACATAGGTGCATGGAGTTATTTCTGGGCTTTCTGTCCTGTTCCACTGATCTATATTTCTGTCCTTGCACCAGTGTCATACTGTTTTATTGACAGTAGCCTTGTAGTATAGTCTGAAGTCAGGGAGCCTGATTCCTCTAGCTCCATTTTTCTTTCTCAGGATTTCTTTGGCTATTCAGGGACTTTTGTGTTTCTATACAAATTTTTAAATGTTTTGTTCTAGTTCTTTGAAAAATACCATTGTAATTTGATAGGTATTGCATTGAATCTTCAGATTCCCTTGGGTAGTGTAGTCATTTTGAAAATATTGATTCTTCCAATCCAAGAACATGGTATATCTTTCCATCTATTTGTGTCATCTTCAATTTCTTTCATCAGCATCTTACAGTTTTCAGAGTACAGGTCTTTTGTCTACTTAGTTAGGTTTATTTCTAGATATTTTATTCTTTTTGATGCAATGGTAAATGGTATTGTTTCCTTAATTTCTTTCTGATCTTTCATTATTAGTGTATAGGAATGCAATAGATTTCTGTATATTAATTTTGTATCCTGCAGCTTTACTGAATTCATTGATGAACTCTAGTAGTTTTCTGGCAGCATCTTTAGTATTTTCTATGTAGAGTATCATGTCATCTGCAAACAGTGACAGTTTTACTTCTTTTCAAATTTGGATTCCTTTTATTTCTTTTTCTTCTCTGATTGCCATGGCTAGGACTTTTATTCAACATTGCCATGTTGAATAAAAGTGATGACAGTGGATATCCTTATCTTATTTCTGATCTTACAGGGAATGTTTTCAGCTCATCACTGGGAAGGATGTTTGCTGTGGGTTTGTCATATATGGCCTCTGTTATGTTGAGGTAAGTTCCCTCTAAGTGGGTGTTGAGCTTTATCAAAAGCCTTTTCTGTGTCTATTGAGATGAAGAAATAGTATTTTTAAAATTGTAGGTTCAGTATATTACTATTTAAACCAATATGATTATCATAGGCATCTTTGGAAAATTTTATTATCCTAGTAGGCATCCATTCAATATACATTACTTAAAAAGACACTCTTCTGGCTTCAAAGAGTTTGCAGTCAGTCTAGGAGGTAGAATACATGTTTTAACGGTAACCAGAATGCAATATAGTAAAACTTTATTTACTCTGAGAACACAAGCAAAATTAACACCTGAGGGCCTCCAGGACGGTTTCCAAAATAATAGTAATTAAATTGCATCTTAAAGATTGTATAGATATCAGTTGGGTAAAGTATTGGGAGAAGAGTAGCAAGAAGGATATTTCTGGTGATGGAATAGCTCTGTGTCTTGATTATGGTGGTGGTTATACAAATATATGTATGTGATAAGTTGCATGGAACACTCATAATAACACACAGACATATACAAATGAGTACATGTATAAGGCTGAAAAAGATCTGTGACTTATACTAATTTTAATTTCCTGGCTTTGATAATGTACTATAGTTATGCAAGATATTATCATTGAGGGAAACTGGGTGATAGATACATGGGGCTTCTCTACTACTTTTGCAACTTTGTGAGGATCTCTACTTATTTCAAAATAAAAATGTTTTTAAGCATCAAAGAGCAAACAGGTAGCAAAGTTCTTTAGTATTATCAAAGAGACAGTGTGTGTGAGCCTGATGGAGCAAGGTTTAGATTGATTCAAATTCAGTGAACACTTATTCAGCACTTGTTGTCTGCCAGACTCTGCAATGTGTTTCCCATATATTACTTCTCTTAATTTCTACAACAAATATATCAGTTAACAGGTACTGAAGTTATAGAGACTTACTGTTAAAAGAGAATGGATTAAATCCTGCAAGCAAGCAGGAAAATTTTAGAATTCTCTATTTCCCAAGCACTTCATATCCTTCCCACCAAGACATGTATACACACATTTGCCACTCAGATTTTGACAGTTATATTAAAGGCAGAATATTTTGAATGTTTGGACACTTGCTGTTATGGGCTAACTGTTGTCCACCCAAAACTCATATATTGAGGTCCTAAACCCCAGTACTTCACAATGTGACTATATTTAGAGATAGGGTCCTTAAAGCGGTAAAAACTGAGGCAGTTAGGGTGGGCCCTAATCCAATCTGACAAATGCCCTTATAAGAAGAACAAACTTGGACACAGAGACATTAGGGATGCACAAGCACAGAGGAAAGAGCATATGGAGACACAGGAAGTAGGAAATTATCTGCAAGCCATGGAGAAAAGCCAAAGAAACCAATCCTGCTAATGCCTTGATCTTGAATTTCTAGTCTCCAGAATTGGAAAAAATAAACTGTTGTTTAAGCAGCCCAACATTTGGTATTTTGTTATGGGGGCCCTAGCAAACTAATACACTTGAATATTGATTTTTCTTCTGTTACTTCTTAACTTTGCTAATTAACCCTCAAATCTTAATGTGCACAAGAACTACTTTATAAGGCTTTATACTGAAGACTATAACGTGACTTCATATTTAAGAGAATTATAATATTAATTTTGAATATATAAAATACTTGCTTTACAATCCTATTTCACTAAACTAACCTTGTATTAAATGCATTCTACTATACCTCAAGATAAATAATTGTTTTATGGTGCAAGTAATATGACTAGTAATAAAACAGACCTATTTTTCAAGATATGTCATTCATTTTCATATCGAATAACATATATGGAAAGTATTAGGACTCACTGAAATAAAACTGTTAACCTTGTCTCTAGAAGTTTGTTGGCTTATACATTTCTCATTATCTTGATTTCACAGATATTTTATGGACAGGTAACAAAGCTATTCTTTGTCATCAGAGACCTATTAAGCATACCACATGAACAAAAGACATGATTGCAGATCATGGAAATATGGCTGACCACCATTTATAGAAAATGATTGTGTTTTGGTCATGATCTGATAGCGCCTTGTCACTTGTTCACTTGTGTGTTCTCTCAGTAGCCAACTAAACTTCTGGCAGAATTTGGTGATGTAAGACTGCTTAAGATGAATCCAGAAATAAGAACTTAACTTTGTATCACACACAAAACATCCATAATGATTTATCACTATGTTTTTTATATCTTTATTGCTTTCTTCAAGTGCCTACAATTTAATTGCTTTAGCATACTCACTACTGTTACACCCAATGTGTCACTAACTGCTTAGAGTGTGGCCTTAGATAACTCACACACCCTATCTGATCTTCAGTTATTTTGTCTGTATAATGTCTCAGTCTAGATCATCCTAACCCTCAGTGTGATTGTATTTGGAGACAGGGCCTTTAGGGAGGTTATTAAAGTTAAAGGAGGACATAGGAGTGAGGTGCTAATCCAATAGATTAGTGTCCTTATAAGAAGAGGAGGAGACACCAGCAGTTTGTGTACATAGAAAAAAGGCCATCTTGCAAGCCAAGAAGAGAAGCCTCAGGAGAAACTAAATTTTCTAGCACTTTGATCTTGGACTTCTAACTTCCAGAGCTATGGAAACATAAATTTCTGTTGTTTAAGCAACCTAGTGTATTGTATTTTGTCATGGCAGCCCTAGCAGACTAATAAGGTGTCTCTACTTGCAAAAGTATTCCTCTGTTATGGATGTCCTAAATCTGAGATTACCTAGAGATAGAGATTAACACATAAGAAATTTAATACAAGCAGTAAGAGAAAGAAATATTTTAAAAATACTACAGAACATCTATTATTCGTACTAAAAATGTCTTCATCAGACAATATAGATGTAATTTCATTTTAGCTGTGAGTTTTTTTAATATTTCAAACTGTAACTATATTTTATATCAAAAGTATTTTGGGTTTTTTTCCTAGACAATTAGAACCTTTTAATTGCATCTAGACTATTCATTAGATGATAAAATTACAAACTGGTTTAGTGGAATTTTCCTTTGGAGCAAGATGGTTTCAAGTTAGTACAAGAGTAAGATAATTACTGTTTCTAAGTTAAAAAGCATATGTAGCACATTAAATGGAGACAAAGTAGCAAGAATCAACACTGTTGGCTCCACATAGAGCAAAATAATTAGAGATATGAATTTACAAAAGGAATAAACACTAAAGACATGTTTATCTCTGATTGCAGAACAAAACCTTGTGGGAACCTTATCAGCAGTATCTCTACCTCCTTTTCTTAAGATTTTCATTTAGTGTAACAAAAACATGCAGGGAGTAAAATCTGAAAGAAGCTGCTGTGTCAGCCTCTCTGTCCTTAGGTAATGATGACTTAAGCAGAAAAATTAGAATGATTCAGGCCAGCAGCTGGTAATATATTCAGACTCTCACTTAGCCTTGCTACCTCTTGAATCCAACAAAGCCACAAGTTCAGGAAAGAGGTGGATTTTTAAGTGGTCTCAAGTGTCAGGAGAAGTTTGAGTGAGCAGACTTTAAATTGGAAGTAGCATAGGAAGGTAAGTAAAATCTTATAAGAATTTTAACATGATCAAATTTTAAGCATATGAAATAAATCAAAACCCAAGATATTTGTAATCATCTAGAAAGTAGAAGGTATATGTTTATTAATTGCCAGAAGTATAACTCAATAAATGTATTCATATTATTATGTAAAGTTATTCTAAATACTTTAACTCATGTGGGAGGAAACATCTGTATTTTCTATCCTGTCAAAATCATTTGTAGATGAGAATTCAGAGATAATTATCAAAACATCTAGGAGGCTTGCCTTCAATACAGTCTCATAAAGGAGGATACTGAAATCATATGTAAAATAATGGAATAGAAAATATTCTTGAAGAATCTTAATTTCTTATTTTATTTAAAATTAACTCTCAAATTGAAAAAATGTGTACATTAAACTCAGAGTCAGCACCTCTGCACCAGTCATGATTAATGACAAATTCACTCACTTGATAGTCTTCCCACTGAGATAGTGAAGCATGGAAGCAAAATGCTGATTACACACCTGGCAAGGGCTTTTTATTCAACCTATGGGGTCCTGCTAGAATGCTTCATGATCACGGCCACTGTAATCATCACCTCCTATGAAGGGAAAAGTAGAGCAGCTAATGTTGGTAACACACTAGTTACTTCATCCCATCACCAGGAAGATCCTGTTTATAAAATTCTTTTAGATTAAGTGTGGCACAATTTCCATCTTTACTAATGCCAGCAAAATTTAGATGAACAAAGTTCTTTTCAGTGTGACAATATATAAGAGCAAAGGAGGGCATCAAGATTGCTTCATGTTTCTATTACCTTAAAAAGTCTCAAGAAACCAATTGTATGTTGGAATGCCAGAATACATAGGTTTTAATTATAAGATGACTCTGTTAGGTGTTTTAAACTTGCAGAGTACATGCTTTATACTTAGGCCATATACTGGCATCTAAGGAAGAGGCAAGATTGCAATGAGAAGAGAAAGGGAACTGGTTACAGGAAAATGAGGTAATGGAAGTCTGGAAAACAAAACAAATAGCAAGGGTGGAAATGAGTAGGAGGAGATATACAAAAAAGGAAAAAAATATATGTATTATTCACATTACAGCAGCAATCTCATATACAATGCTTCTCATTTTTTAATGTTTTTAAAAATAATGTCCTTAAGGAATAATTTGGAAAATTGGACTATTTTAAAAGAGTTTGGTGAAATTAATAGCAGACATATTTACAAGGAGGGGTTAATGTCTATGACAGTAGTTACCGCATGTTAGGTGATGCCGCGTAATGTTCTAAGTTTGTTACGTGGACCAATTCATTTATTCATCTCAACAACCCTAGGAAATATTAGAATCATTATTATTCCTCTTAGATGAATAGCTTGCTTCCTATTGCACCGAAGTAATCAGAAAAAGACAATAGATATCAACCTGCCCACCAGTTTTCATATCTACATGCTCATCTTTCCTACCAGTTTCCACAGAGTAACTATCCACACTCCTATAAAAGCCAAATCCTTTCACATGTGACTAGGACTCTGCAATAGCAGTCCTATATTCTCTCTTCTACAGCCGCAATTTCTTCTGCTCTCCTGGGTCATTTTCATAGGTTGTATACCATGCTACTTTTTTTCTCATCGTTACTCCTATTACTTGGCAAGTTACTGTCCCATTTATTTCTTCCCCGTTTGAAGTAAAACTCATTCAGATTCACAGTTCTTTATATCCATTCTCTGTTAAGCCCACACTACCAGCCTCTAACTCCTACTCCAGCAAAATATTCTTGTTAAGTGCTAGCAATAATCTCCATGCTGCTAAATTTAATAGCCATTTTATTTGGCCCTTTGGGAATCATTTGTCATGATTGATCCTCCCTCCTCCTTGATAGAGTCTCTCCCTTGGCTTGATTACACCCAGAAACTATGCCCAGAAAAGCAATATTTAAAAAATGGTCTTCCTATCTTTTAAAGGAAAATCCAGAACAGAACATGTAATTTTCATAAAATAAGAGTTATGTAAAAATGTAGGTATTGAGGGTCACCCGTAAAATGTATGGTGTCTAGGATAAGAGTATCAATGAAGCCCATTTACCATATATCTCGATATTTAAAAATCATAAATCAAGCTAAAAGGGCTATTAAATATATTCTGTATTTTTTATTGGCTTATATTCTTCCCCCCAGGTTTAATGAGGTGTAATTGACAAATAAAAATTGTATATATTTAAAGCAAACAAAATGATGTTTTGATATATGTACACATTGTAAATGATTACCACAATCAAACTAATTAACATATACCTCATCTTACATAGTTATCATTCGTGTGTGGGGGAGCGGGTAAGAACACTTAAGATCTACTCTTAGCAAATTTCAAGTACACAATGCAGTATTATTAGGTATTGTCACCACGTACATTCGATCTGGAACTTATTCATCTTATAATTGAATGTTTGAACCTTTTGATGTTGGCTTATATGGTTTTGTAACAAAAAAAAGTCTTTTGTTGCTTTATTTTTCTTTCCTAAACTGTGTGCTTTTCTGTTCTCTATTTCTATTACATTCTTGACTTTTACTCATTCTCAGTTATTAAAAGATTTGTAGAAAAAGAAAATTTCATTGTATTTAAAATATGTATGATATATTTTTATCAAAAGCAAAATTGAAGATAATGGAAAGCATTGAAAAAATAATTTATATATCTTTCTAAAGCTATTTTTATTGTATTCTAAAATATCCATTACTTATAAATATTACATACTAAAATTAAAAAGCAAAACAAAATTTTTAAGTAAAAAATGTTAAAATTTAAATCAAGCATTTAAATAAAGCTGGAATTTTAATTGGGAAAATTAAATAAATGTTAGTAAATGTACAAAATATTATCTAGCATCCAATATTGTCCATTGACTTGTTAATATAGTAAACTATTACTACTTTTCTTACATGTTATGTCTAGATCTTCATTTATTCAAATATAAGAGTGATTCAAATTGATTGATGTTTCAAAATCTTCCTCAGTCACCATGTGCCATGCTAATTTGTGACTATTTTTAGAGCTACAAATTGAGTCTTGAACAGAAAGAAACAAAAAGATTATGTCTACCATTGAGAAATAATACTTTGTTGTGCAAGAAACTATTGCATTCTAGCTGAGAAGGATTTGACAAGTTAATTTGTCCCCTTATTTACTCAATACTGCTGCTCAAATTCTCTCTCCCTACACTTCTAAGTATTTTCTGCTTTAACATCAGCAAAGACATAATCCATAACTGATCCCAGCAATAGAACCCAGTCATGTGATTTCCAAGGGTATAGGAGACATGGAAAGGAGCACCTTAGAGATTGAAGGGTATCAGTCACATAAAGAATGTTTAGAATTACAGGTAGTGTGCTAGTTCTGTGTACCAGATTGGAAGCAACAAAGATGTTTGTATATTCTTTCATAAATTTATTTTTTGTACGTTTGCAATATTTAAGGCTTTCTAAGGATGCCAAGGTAGGGGTCTTTTGTGTATGGATCTATGGTAGAATTCTGTGAATTATTGTTAGTTATTATTGCATTAAGGTTATTATTATGTCAACAGGCCATCAAGTGTGACTGTGATATACATCACTGGTTTACCAACTGTATGTTCTGAATGCTTCCATGGATGGGACCGTCACAGAAGAAAACAGAACAAATTGGGATGTGGACAATCCACTCCCAGTTACTAGCACAGCTCTGGCTTTATGTGATTTAGAGGGAGATTTTACTCAGTTTTTTAAAATATTGTTGAGAGATTTTATCATGAATAGATGTTGAATTTTATCAAATAATTTTTCTGCATCTGAGATTATCATGTAATTTTTATCCTTTGTTTTATGCTAATCAAATTTTTTGAAAAATAGTTGAAATATATCATAGAATGCAACTTGAAATAGAGATTTGTAGACTGAAATGCATCACAGAAAATGTGAAATATATATTCATATGGTTCATGAGTTTTAAAAATATTACATTTACTATAAGTTTTTGATGATAGACAGTTTTGAATGTTACCGGATTTGGACTTATAAATTTTATTCATAGTTTTGATAGCATAAGGTATCATTTAATTCCTTATCTCTCAAAGCAGATGCATCTTTCAGAGTCCTTCGGGTTGAATTGACATTTGCATCTGAATACAAACCTTTAATTTTTCAGCTATTTCCATTATTCTTTGCTTTGCTAGGAACGAAGGTTTAAAATGTAGGAAAAGGAACAAGGTATGAGTCAACTGAAATTTGTTTAAAGCAAGAAAAAATAAAACAACGTGTTTTCTATTCATATGAGAATCTGTCAGAAACTGAAGGAAGTACTTAGCTTTTATTGTTTAACTTTGAAGTATAGATCCTCAAAAGACTTATTCAAATTTGAAATAAATTTTTCATATCTAAATAAATGCTTATAAAAATTGAGGAAACATTGTGAATGTCATTCCTGGGAACCATAGTAGCAGGACTTAATTAGAAAGATCAGGGACTTCCCTGGCAGTCCAATGGATAAGACTCCGTGCTTCCACTGCACAGGGTGCAGGTTTGATGCTTCATCAGGAAACTAAGATCCTGCATGCTGTGCATGGTATGGCCAAAAAAAAAAAAAAAAAAAAAAAAGTAAACTCAGAGACCCTGAAAGGACATTTAACTAATAGTCTAGTTAATTTAGAAACATATAAGTCTATTGATTAAACAATAAATAGAAACTTGGTCCATTTTATAATTGGATTGTTTGTTTTGTTGTTGTTATTGAGTTGTATGAGTTCTTTTTATACTTTGAATATTAACCACTTGTCCGATATATAGTTTGCAAATATTTTCTCCCATTCCATAAGTTGCATTTTATTTATTTATTTTTGATGTTTCCTTTTCCGTGAGTAAGCTTTTTAGTTTGATATAGTCCCATTTGTTGATTTTTGCTTTTGTTGCTTGTGCTTTAGGTGTCATATATAAAAAATCATTGCCAAGGCCAATGTCAAGGAGCTTCTTTACTGTTTTCTTCTGGGAGTTTTATGGTATCAGGTCTTACACTTAATCCTTTAATCTATCTTGAGTTATTTTTTAAGTGATGTAAGGTAGGGGTCCAATTTCATTTTTCTGCATGTGGCAGAAAAATGAAGTAATCTGCCAGTTTTCTGCCAGTTTTCCCATTTGTTGAAGACACTATGCTTTCTCCATTGGGTGTTCTTCGCTTCCTTATCAAATATTAGTTCTGAGCTATTATGTTCCATTGGTCTATGTGTCTATTTTTATGCCAGTATAATACTGCTTTTGTTACTTTAGCTTCGTAATGTAGTTTGAAATCAAGAGGTGTGATGCTTCCCTGGTGGTGCAGGGGCTTCCCTGGTGGTGCAGTGGTTGAGAGTCCGCCTGCCAATGCAGGGGACACGGGTTCGTGCCCCGGTCTGGGAAGATCCCACATGCCACGGAGTGGCTAGGCCCGTGAGCCATGGCCACTGAGCCTGTGCATCTGGAGCCTGTGCTCAGCAACTGGAGAGGCCACAACAGTGAGAGGCCCACATACCGCAAAAAAAAAAAAAAGAAGAAGAAGTGCGACGCCTCTAGCTTTGTTCTTTCTCAGGATTGCTTTGGCTATTCTGGCTCTTGTGGTTCCATACAAATTTTAGGATTGTTTTCCTATTTCTGTGAAAAATGCCATTGGAATTTTGATATGGATTATGTTAAATCTATAGATGACTTTGGGTAGTGTGGACAATTTAACAATATTAATTCTTCCTATAAATGAACACTAAATAGACACTTTTCCAGAGAAGGCATCCAGATGGCCAACAAGTACATGAAAATTACTCACCATCACCAATCATCAGGGAAATGTAAATCAAAACCACAATGAGCTATCACCTCACATCTTTTAGACTGGATATCATTAAGAAATCAAGAAATAACAAGTGTTCCTTTGGATGTGGAGAAGAGGGAACCCTTATACACTGTTAGTAGGAAAGCAAATTGTTTCAGCCACTGTGGAAAACAGTATGGAGATTCCTCAAAAAATTAAAGATAGAACTACCATATGATCTAGCAATTCTGGGTATATATTCAAAGGAAATGAAAACAGGGCATCAGAGATATATATGCACATCCATGAGATAAGTCAGATAGAGAAAGATAAATGTTTTATGTTATCACTTATATGTAGAATATGAAAAAAGCCACACTCATAAAAACAGAAAGTAGAATGGTGGTTACCAGAGGCTGAGGATAGGGGAATAGGGGAGTTGTTGTTAAAGGGTACAAACTAGCAACCAGTAAAAAATTAAGTCTTGGAGATCTAATGCACAGCATGGTGATTATAGACAACAATGCTGTACTACTATAAAATTAAAAGTTGCTTGGAGATGAGATCTTAATTATTCCCACCACAAAAAAAGAAATGATAGTTATGTGATGTGATAGAGGGGTTAGCTAATGTTATGGTAGTAATCATATTGCAACATATATGTATCAAATCAACACATTGTATACCTTAAACTTACATAATGTTATGTCAATTTTATCTCAATTTAAAAAAAAAGGTACAACCAGGTTCTCTCCACACAAAAACAATCATGGTTGCTTTACACTCTAACATTAAGGGCACCTAGCTGTGGATAACTATCCTCATGTTAAATATTTGAATATTTGATCATTTTTTGTTGTTGCTATTTTAATTATGTTTATATATTACATATATTTTCTTTTCAGCTGTGCTTTTACCCAACAAAACAATCAGTAGTCAAATAACTGAGACCAAGGAGCCTTTAAAGTTTCTCTCAGCTTGACACAAACAGTACATCTGTGTGCTTTACTGAAATTCTCTCACATTCAAAGATTGCATGGGTGCTCAAGGATTTGGTGATATCCATGAACTATTCCCTATTTCTTATAGATGTGGTATTACTATTAGATACAAAGGAATTGATTTGAAAATTATTAATATAGGTTTATTTCTGTTATATGTCAACTAACAGTGTCCAATTGCTTTTCAGCAAAACCACATATAAATAGGCATAAAGTGATCACACTTTATTTTTTTTAAAGGAAAACAGGAAATCTCAAGTGTATCTATGGAAGTCGATCTAGATTTCTTTTTGGGGATTCTTCTGACCTTTATCTCATATTGAAAGAAAAACTGATTGAAAGAAAGTACATTAATAAAATGCTGGACGTTCAAAGATAGGCAGTGAAATATGGAAGAATGCTACATTTTATTCACATGATTTTCTGATTTTTAATATGAGTATGTAATTAAAACTAACAACTATTAACTACACTCCTTGATCGCCAGTAATGTTTTCCTGAGAAGAACTCAGTTACTTTAAATTATAAAAAAATAAAATAACTTTAGTTGTGTTTCAAGTCAGGCAGTGATACTAACCATAATTTTATTTTATTTTTTAACATCTTTATTGGAATATAATTGCTTTACAATGGTGTGTTAGTTTCTGTTTTATAACAAAGTGAATCAGTTATACATATACATATGTCCCCATATCTCTTCCCTCTTGCATCTCCCTCCCTCCCACCCTCCCTATCCCACCCCTCTAGGTGGTCACAAAGCACCAAGCTGATCTCTCTGTGCTATGCGGCTGCTTCCCACTAGCTATCTATTTCACATTTGGTAGTGTATATATGTCCATGCCACTCTCTCACTTTCTCCCAGCTTAACCTTCCCCCTCCCCATATCCTCAAGTCCATTCTCTAGTAGGTCTGCATTTTTATTCCCATCTTGCCCCTAGGTTCTGACCATTTTCTTTCTTTTGTTTTTTTTTTTTAGATTCCATATATATGTGTTAGCATACGGTATTTGTTTTTCTCTTTCTGACTTACGTCACTCTGTATGACAGTCTCTATGTCCATCCACCTCACTAAAAATAACTCAGTTTCATTCCATTTTATGGCTGAGTAATATTCCATTGTATATATGTGCCACATATACCTAGGTTTTCCTCTAAGAGTTTGATTGTGTCTAGACTTACATTTAGGTCTTTAATCCATTTTGAGTTTATTTTTGTGTATGGTGTTAGGAAGTGTCCTAATTTCATTCTTTTACATGTAGCTGTCCAGTTTTCCTAGCACCACTTATTGAAGAGGCTGTCTTTTCTCCACTGTATATTCTTGCCTCCTTTATCAAAGATTAGTTGACCATATGTGTGTGGGTTTATCTCTGGGCTTTCTATCCTGTTCCACTGATCTATATTTCTGTTTTTGTGCCAGTGCCATACTGTCTTGATTACTGTAGCTTTGTAGTATAGTGTGAAGACAGGGAGCCTGATTCCTCCAGCTCCGTTTTTCTTTCTCAAGATTGCTTTGGCTATTCGGGGTCTTCTGAGTTTCTGTACAATTTGTGAAATTTTTTGTTCTAGTTCTGTGAAAAATGCCAGTGGTAGTTTTATAGGGATTGCATTGAATCTGTGGATTGCTTTGGGTAGTAGAGTCATTTTCACAATGTTGATTCTTCTAATCCAAGAACATGGTATATCTCTCCATCTATTTGTATCATCTTTAATTTATTTCATCAGTGTCTTATAATTTTTTGCATACAGGTCTTTTGTCTCCTTAGGTAGGTTTATTCCTAGATATTTTATTCTTTATGTTGCAGTGGTAAATGGGAGTGTTTTCTTAATTTCACTTTCAGATTTTTCATCATTAGTGTATAGGAATGCAAGAGATTTCTGTTCATTAATTTTGTATCCTGCTAATTTACCAAATTCATTGATTAGCTCTAATACTTTTCTGGTAGCACCTTTAGGATACTCTGTGTATTGTATCATGTCATCTGCAAACAGTGACAGCTTCACTTCTTCTTTTCCAATTTGGATTCCTTTTATTTCTTTCTCTTCTCCAATTGCTGTGGCTAAAACTTCCAAAACTATGTTGACTAATACTGGTGAGAATAGGCAACCTTGTCTTGTTCCTGATCTTAGTGGAAATGGTTTTAGTTTTTCACCATTGAGAATGATATTTGCTGTGGGTTTGTCATATATGGCCTTTATTATGTTGAGAAATGTTCCCTCTATGCCTACTTTCTGGAGGGTTTTTATCATAAACGGGTGTTGAATTTTGTCAAAAGATTTTTCTGCATATATTGAGATGATCATATGGTTTTTCTCCTTCAATTTGTTAATATGGTGTATCACATTGATTGATTTGCATATATTGAAGAATCCTTGCATTCCTGGGATAAACCCCACTTGATCATGGTGTCTGATCCTTTTAATGTGCTGTTGGATTCTGTTTGCTAGTATTTTGTTGAGGGTTTTTGCATCTATGTTAATTAGTGATATTGGCCTGTAGTTTTCTTTCTTTGTGGCATTTTTATCTGGTTTGGGGATCAGGGTGATTGTGGCCTTGTAAAATGAGTTTGGGAGTGTTCCTCCCTCTGCTATATTTTGGAAGAGTTTGTGAAAAACAGGCGTTAGCTCTTCTCTAAATGTTTGAAAGAATATGCCTGTGAAGCCATCTGGTCCTGGGCTTTTGTTTGTTGGAAGATTTTTAATGACATTTTCAATTTCAATGCTTGTGATTGGTCTGTTCATATTTTGTATTTCTTCCTGGTTCAGTCTCAGGAGATTGTGCATTTCTAAGAATTTGTCCATTTCCTCCAGGTTGTCCATTTTATTGGCATATAGTTGCTTGTAGTAATCTCTCATGATCCGTTGTATTTCTGCACTGTCAGTTGTTACTTCTCCTCTTTCATTTCTAATTCTATTGATTTGAGTCTTCTCCCTTTTTTTCTTGATGAGTCTGGCTAATGGCTTATCAATTTTATTTATCGTCTCAAAGAACCAGCTTTTAGTTTTATTGATCTTTGCTATCATTTCCTTCATTTATTTTTCATTTATTTCTGCTCTGATCTTTATGATTTCTTTCCTTCTGCTAACTTTGGGGGTTTTTTGTTCTTCTTTCTCTAATTGCTTTAGGTGTAAGGTTAGGTTGTTTATTTGAGATGTTTCTTGTTTCTTAAGGTAGGATTGTATTGCCATAAACTTCCCTCTTAGAACAGCTATTGCTGCATCCCATAGGTTTGGGGTCATTGTGTTTTCATTGTCATTTGTTTCTAGGTATTTTTTGCTTTCTTCAGCGATCTCTTGGTTATTAAGCAGTGTGCTGTTTAGCCTCTATGTGCTTGTATTTCTTACAGATTTTTTTCCTGTAATTGATATGTAGTCTCATAGTGTTGTGGTTGGAAAAGATACTTAATGAAATTTCAATTTTCTTAAATTTACCAAGGCTTGATTTGTGACCCAAGATATGATCTATCCTGGAGAATATTCCATGAGTACTTGAGAAGAATGTGTATTATGTTATTTTAGGATGGAATGTCCTGTAAATATCAATTAAGTCCATCTTCTTTAATGTATCATTTAAAGATTGTCGTTCCTTATTTATTTTCATTTTGGATGATCTGTCCATTGGTGAAAGTGGGGTGTTAAAATCCCCTACTATGATTGTGTTACTATCAATTTCCCCTTTTATGGCTGTTACTATTTGCCTTATGTATTAATGTGCTCCTATGTTGGGTGCATATATATTTACAATTGTTATATATTCTTCTTAGTTCGATCCCTTGATAATTATCTAGTGTCCTTCTTTGTCTCTTGTAATAGTCTTTGTTTTAAAGTCTATTTGTCTGATATGAGAATTGCTACTCCAGCTTTCTTTTGTTTTCCATATGCATGGAATATCTTTTTCCATCCCCTCACTTTCAGTCTGTATGTGTCCCTAGGTCTGAAGTGGGTCTCTGGTAGACAGCATTTATACGGGTCTTGTTTTTGTATCCATTCAGCCAGTCTATGTCTTTTGGTTGGAGCATTTAATCCATTTACATTTAAGGTAATTATTGATATGTATGTTTCTATTACCATTTTCTTAATTGTTTTGGGTTTATTATTGTAGGTCTTTCCCTTCTCTTGTGTTTCCTGCTTAGAGAAGTTCCTTTAGCATTTGTTGTAAAGCTGGTTTGGTGGTGGTGAATTCTCTAAGTTTTACTTGTCTGTAAAGATTTTAATTTCTCCATCAAATCTGAAGGAGATCCTTGCTGGGTAGAGTAATCTTGGTTGTAGATTTTTCTCCTTCATCACTTTAAATATGTGCTACTACTCCCTTCTGGCTTGCAGAGTTTCTGCTGAAAGATCAGCTATTAACCTTATGGGGATTCCCTTGTGTGTCATTTGTTGCTTTTCCCACTATTTTATCTTTTAATATTTGTTGTTTGTATTTAATTTTTGTAACTTTGATTAATATGCATCTTGACGTGTTTCTCCTTGGATTTATCCTGTATGGGACTCTCTGTGCTTCCTGGACTCGATTAACTATTTCCTTTCCCATATTAAGGAAGTTTTCAACTATAATCTCTTCAAATATTTTCTCAGTCCCTTTCTTTTTCTGTTCTTCTTCTGGGACCCCTATCATTAGAATTTTGGTGCATTTAATGTTGTCCCAGAGGTCTCTGAGACTGTCCTCAATTCCTTTCATTCTTTTTTCTTTATTCTTCTCTGCAATAGTTATTTCCACTATTTTGTCTTCCAGGTCACTTTTCCGTTCTTCTGCCTCAGTTATTCTGCTATTGATCCCTTCTAGAGAATTTTTAATTTCATTTATTGTGTTGTTCATCATTGTTTGTTTTCTCTTTAGTTCTTGTATGTCCTTATTAAACGTTTCTTGTATTTTCTCCATTCTATTTCCAAGATTTTGGATCATCTTTACTATCATTATTCTGAGTTCTTTTTCAGGTAGAGTGCCTGTTTCCTCTTCATTTGTTAGGTCTGGTGGGTTTTTGCCTTGCTCCTTCATTTGCTGTGTGTTTCTCTGTCTTCTCATATTGCTTAACTTACTGTGTTTGGGATCTCCTTTTCACAGGCTGCAGGTTCGTTATTTCCATTGTTTTTGATGTCTGTCCCCAGTGGCTAAGGTTGGTTCAGTGGGTTGTGTAGGCTTCCTGGTGGAGGGGACTAGTGCCTGTCTTCTGGTGGATGAGGCTGGACCTTGTCTGTTTTGTGGGCAGGTCCACGTCTAGTGGTGTGTTTTGGGGTGTCTATCGCCTTATTTTGATTTTAGGCAGCCTCTGTACTAATGGATGGGGTTGTGTTCCTGTCTTGCTAGTTGTTTGGCATAGGGTGTGCAGCACTGTAGCTTGCTGGTCATTGAATGGAGCTGGGTCTTGGCATTGAGATGGAGATCTCTGGGAGATTTTAGCCATTTGATATTACATGGAGCTGGGACGTCTCTTGTGGACCAGTGTCCTGAACTTGGCTCTCCCACATCAGTGGCACAGCTGTGATTCCTGGCTAGAGCACCAAGAGCCTGTCCTCCTCACAGCTCAGAATAAAAGGGAGAAAAAGAATGAAAGAAGAAGATAAAATAAAATAAATAAATAAATTTATTGAAATAAAAAATTATTAAGAAAAAAAATTTTTTAAGTAAGTAAAAAAAAAAACGGACAGATAGAACCCTAGGACAAATGGTAAAAGCAAAGCTATACAGACAAAATCACACACAGAATCATACACATACACACTCACAAAAAGAGAAAAAGGGAAAAAAAAATATATCTTTGCTCCCAAAATCCACCTCCTCAATTTGGGATGATTCGTTGTTTATTCCGGTATTCCACAGATGCAGGGTACATCACGTTGATTGTGGAGATTTAATTCGCTGCTCCTGAGGCTGCTGGAAGAAATTTCCCTTTCTCTTCTTTGTTTGCACAGCTCCTAGGGTTCAGCTTTGGATTTGGACCCGCCTCTGCATGTAGGTCGCCTGAGGGCATGTGTTCTTCACTCAGACAGGATGGGGTTAAAGGAGCAGCTGATTCGGGGGTTCTGGCTCACTCAGGCTGGGGGGAGGGATGGGTACGGATGTGGGGCGATCCTGTGGTGGCAGAGGCCACCATGATGTTGCACAAGACTGAGGCGCATCGTGCATTCTCCCGGGGAACCTGTCCCTGGATCACAGAACCCTGGCAGTGGTGGGCTGCACAGGTTCCCGGGAGGGGCGGTGTGGATAGTGACCTGTGCTTGCTTACAGACTTCTTGGTGGGTGCAGCAGCAGCCTTAGCATCTCATGCCCGTCTCTGGGGTCTGTGCTGATAGCCGCAGCTCACGCCTGTCTCTGGAGCTCCTTTAAGTGGTGCTGTTAATCTCCTCTCCCCCCGCACCAGGAAACAAAGAAGCAAGAAAAAATCTCTTGTCTCTGGCAGCTCCAGACTTTTTCCTGGACTCCCTCCCGGCTAGCTGTGATGCACTAGCCCCCTTCAGGCTGTGTTCACACAGCCAACCCCAGTCCTCTCCCTGGGATCTGACCTCCGAAGCCCGAGCCTCAGCTCCTGGCCCCCAACCATCCTGGCGGGTGAGCAGACAAGCCTCTCGGGCTGATGAGTGCTGGTCGGCACCAATCCTCTGTGTGGGAATCTGTCGGCTTTGCCCTCCGCACCCCTGTTGCTGCACTCTCCTCCGTGGCTCTGAAGCTTCCCCCCTCCACCACCCACAGTCTCTACCCTCGAAGGGGCTTCCTAGTGTGTGGAAACGTTCCCTCCTTCACAGCTCCCTCCCACTGGTGCAGGTCCCGTCCCTATTCTTTTGCCTTTTTTGTTTGTTTCTTTTTTTGCCCTACCCAGGTACGTGGGGAGTTTCTTGCCTTTTGGGAGGTCTAAGGTCTTCTGCCAGCGTTTAGTAGTTGTTCTGTAGGAGTTGTTCCACATGTCGATGTATTTCTGATGTATCTGTGGGGAGGTAGGTGATCTCTGCATCTTACTCTTCCGCCATCTTGAAGCCCACCCCTGACCATAATTTTATATCACTAATTAAAATATTATCTTGAATTTCATTTAATTGTGTTATCATTTTTAAACGGGCTTTTACTGTAGCTATAAAATTTACCTTTATATTGTTACTCTTTAAAAAAACCTCTTTGTGAAATAATAAAGATAAAATTCTCAAGGAAAATAATTTTTACCAATACTTTGTTTTATAAAAGTTTTATAATTTGACCAATTTTCAAGTCATTGATATCCTCAATGAATTATTTCATGAGAAAATTATAAATCTTTGTTTTCTGATCAATTTACATTGTCTTTTAAAATTTAATCTTAATGACTTTTAAGCCCAAAATAGAACAAAATATGTATTTTATAATAAATTGCTGAGAATTATTAGCATGCTAAACAATATTATCTCGTATTAGCTATGTACATCTCTTTGAACACTTACTTGAAGTGACCATATATTTTGTGGATTACACATACATTACTGGGAAATATTTTTAAAAGCAAAACTTATATCTCTTGTTTCCTACATGTTAAAATGTTTCGAATGATATAGATATTGTACAAATAAAGCCATTTTATTTATTTTTTATTGAAGTATTGTTGATTTACAGTGCTGTGCTAGTTTCAGGTATACAGCAAGGTGATTCAATTTTATATATATATATATATATATATATATATATATATATATATATATAATCGTTTTTCAGATTCTTTTCCATTATAGGTTATTACAAGATATTGAATATAGTTCCCTGTGCTATACAATAGGTCCTTGTTGTTTATCTATTTTGTATATAGTAGTGTGTATATGTTAATTCCAAATTCCTAATTTACCTCCCTTCCCCCAACTTTCACTCTCCCCTTTGGTAACCATAAGTTTGTTTTCTATGTCTGTGAGTCTATTACTGTTTTGTAAATAAGTTCATTTGTGTCCTTTTATTTGATTCCACATGTAAGTAATATCACAATATTTGTCTCTCTCTGTCTGACTTACTTCACTTAGTATGATAATCTCTAAGTCCATCCATGTTGCTGCAAATGGCATTATTTCATTCTTTTTAATGGTTGAGTAGTATTCCAATGTGTATGTATATACCACATTTTCTTTATCCAATCATCTGTTGATGGACATTTAGGTTGCTTCCATGTCTTGGCTATTGTGAATAGTGCTGCTATGAACATAGGGGTGCATGTATCTTTTTGAATTATGGTTTTCTCCAGATATATGCCCAGGAGTGGGATTGCAGGATCATATGGTAGCTCTATTTTTAGTTTTTTAAGGAACCTCCATACAGTTCTCCACAGTGGCTGCACCAATTTATACACCCACCAACAGTGTGGGAGGGTTCCTTTTTCTCCACACCCTCTCCAGCATTATTATTTGTAGACTTTTTGATGATGGCCATTCTGACCAGTGTGAGGTGATGCCTCACTGTAGTTTTGATTTGCATTTCTCTAATAATTAACAGTGTTGAGTATCTCTTCATGTGTCTGTTGGCCATTGGTATGTTTTCTTTGGAGAAATATCTATTTAGGTCTTCTGCCCATTTTTTGACTGGCTTGTTTGGTTTGGGTTTTTTTTTTCTGATATTGAATTATATGAGCTATAAGTTTATTTCAGAGGTTAATCCCTTGTCTGTTGCATCATTTGCAAATACTTTCTCCCATTCTGTAGCTTGTCTTTTCATTTTGCTTATGGCTTCCTTTGCTGTGCAAAAGGTTTTAAGTTTAATTAGGTCCCACTTGTTTATTTTTGCTTTTGTTTCCATAACTCTAGGAGGCAGATCCAAAAAACTATTGCTGCAACTTAAGTCAAAGTGTTCTGCCTATGTTTTCCTCTAGGAGTTTTATAGTATCTGGTCTTACATTTAGATATTTAACCCATTATGAGTTTTTTTGTGTATGGTTTTAGAGAATATCCTAATTTCATTCTTGTACATGTAACTGTCCAGTTTTCTCAGCACCATTTATTGAAAAGACTGTCTTTTCTACATTGTATATCCTTGTCTTCTTTGTCATAGATTAATTGACCATAAGTGTGTGGGTTTATTTCTGGGCTCTCTATTATGTTCCATCGATCTATGTGTCTATTTTTGACCAGTATCATACTCTTTTGATTACTGTAGCTTTGTAATTTAGTCTGAAGTCAGGGAGCATAATTCCTCCAGTTCCATTCCTCTTTGTCAAGGTTGTTTTGGCTGTTTGAGGCCTTTTGTGTTTCCATACACATTTAAAAACTTTTTGTTCTAGTTCTGTGAAAAATGCCATTGGTTATTTGATAGGGATTGCATTGAATCTGTAGATTGCCTTGGGTAGTATTGTCATTTTAACAATATTGATTCTTTTAATCCAAGAATATGCTATATCTTTGCATCTGTTTGTGTTGATTTCAATTTCTCTCATCAGCATTTTATAGTATTCAGAGTACAGGTCTTTTGCCTCCTTAGGTAGGTTTATTTCCAAGGTATTTTATTCTTTTTGATGTGATGGTAAGTGGGATTGTTTCTTTAATTTCTCTTTCTGATATTTTATTGTTACTGTATAGAAATGCAATAGATTTCTGTATATTAATTTTGTATCCTGAAACTTTACCAAATTCATTTATGAACTCTAGTAGTTTACTGGTGGTGTCTTTAGCATTTTCTATGTATAGTATCATGTCATCAGCAAACAGTGACAGTTTTACTTCTTCCTTTCCAACTTGGATTCCATTTAGTTCTTTTCCTTCTCTGATTGCTATGGATAGGACTTCCAAAACTGTGTTGAATAAAAGTGGTAAGAGTGGGCACCCTTGTCTTTTCCTTTCAAGAATGCTTTCAAGTATGCTTTCAAGTTTTCACTGTTGAATATGATGTTAACTGAGGGTTTTGCATAAATGGCCTTTATTATGCTGAAGTAGGTTCCCTCTATGCCCACTTTCTGGAGTTTTTTTTTTTTTATCATAAATGGATGTTGAATTTTATCAAAAGATTTTTCTGCATCTATTGATATGATCATAATGTTTTTATTCTTCAATTCGTTAGTGTAGTGCATCATATTGGTTCACTTCTGGATATTGAAAAATCCTTGCATCCCTGGGATAAATCCCACTTGATCATGGTGTGTGATCCTTTTTAATGTATTGTTAGATTTGGTTTGCTAGTATTTTGTTGAGGGTTTTTGCATCCATGTTCATCAGTGATATTGGCCTGTAATTTTCTTTTTCTATGGTATCTTTGATTTTGGTATCAGGGTAATGGTGGCCTCATAGAATGAGTTCAGAAGTGTTCCTTCCTCTGAAATTTTTTAGAATGGTTTCAGAAGGATAGTTGTTAACTCTTTTCTAAATATTTGGTAGAATTTACCTGTGAAGCCATCTGATCCTAGACTTCTGTTTGCTGGGAGTTTTTAAATTACTGATTCAACTTCAGTACTGGTAGTTGGCCTGTTCATATTTTCTATTTCTTCCTGACTCAGTCTTGGGAGAGTGTACCTTTCTAAGAATTTGTCCACTTCTTCTAAGTTGTCCATTTGGTGTATAGCTGCTCACAGTAGTCTCTTATACTCCTTTATATTTTTGTGGGGTCAGTTATAACTTTTTTTTCATTTCTGATTTTACTGATTTTGGCCCTCTCCCTTTTCTTCTTGATGATTCTGGCTAAAGGTTTATCAATTTTGTTTGTTTTCTCAAAGAACCAGCTTTTTGTTTGTACACAATTCTATACTTTAAATTTTAACTTAGTATATAGTGGAGATGAGTCAAGTTAAAATATGAGAATATTCTCCTTCTTTTCCTCCATTTTCTTCTTCTCCTTTCCCACTTCCTATCTTCAAACTCGTCTTTCTTTTTCTTCATCTGCTCCTCCTCCTTCTAAAAATCTAATATTTTACTAAGTGCATCAGCTTCAATTTAGTTAACCAGTTTTCATGTACAGGATATCATAAAATGTGACAACACAATAGAGCCAGTTTCAGAAGCAGAGAGAGTTAACCACCAGGCCATCATCAGTTGGACAAGCTTGGTTAAAAGACCAGTCTTTGTGGGCACTAGTACTGGGGGACACAGTGATGGGCAATTAGAATTAAGAATGTAAAAACCTTGCATAAATAACTTAGAGAGAATCATGCAAGAAGGGACCCTTTTTCTCATAACTTCCACATCTCAAGTGCACCTGAGTGCAATGGAAGCAAGCTGGAATCAAAATAGAGTAGACTCTCTTGATCGAGGGAGAAAATGTGTAGAGAGAAGTCAAACAATGACTAAATATTTGCCTGAATATGCATGTTTTAATTTGGGGGTGACTCAGAATAAATGTTAGTGATAAATAAATAATAAGCAATTCTTATACTATGAAAGAAATTAACAGAATGATGGGATAGTTAATAACAGGCATACAGGAATATGTCAAGTAGACCACCTGAGATCTAAGATTTGAGAAAGAAGTACAAACTTGATATAGGACAGAACTTGTCTGAGGATTTAAAAATTCACTGCACATGGAATATAATTTAAAAAGGGAAGAGTTAACTTATATAAAATTTGGAATATAGGAAAAAGCCAGGTGTTTTCAGATTAATAGTATAAGGTAGTAGTGATAGTGGATGGGGTTTCAGTTTCCTGACTATATTGGATATTATATTATTGTGTCTTTAAACATAGTAATAGTTTTGGGTGTGAGGCTTCCTTATATAATTATATATTATAACTTATAATTTATTATAATATGAAATAATAATGTTAATATTAATGAAAGAACCAGCCTTTTTATTTTATAAAGACATCTTCTCAGATGGATATTGTTTTCCCTTAGCTCTTCAGAATCTATATTGCAGATTTTATTCATTTCTCCTTCTGAGCTATTAATATATAAACATATATAATTGCAAATACACATTTATACACATATGTCTCTCTATATACATTTATACTAAAGATATAGATAGATTATAGACATTCCTACAGCTCACTGAAATTTAACATTCTTTACCGGGAATATATTTATCTAAATTTACTCTTCTAGGTATCTCTGTTTTGACCTTTTTTGGAGTGATGTCTTTATTTCCTTCCTCTGCTACATTTATGATTTTTAAATGTCAAAATATCAATTGCTTTTAAGAGCTCACTCTCTCTTATTTCAATATTCCTTGATATTTCAAAAGCTTTCAGTGGTATAAAACTTCTTGCACTTAAAAAAAATCCATGCTCTGGAATGGATTAAGCTAAAATCCTTAGGTTAAGACATTTCTTTGTTCATCTTGGTGCCAAATATGTTTATGGCTCTATATAAATGATATAGATTGAATGTTTGTGCCCCCCCCAAAATTCATATGTTCAAATATTAATCCCCAATAGGATGATATTTGGAGGTAGGGTCTTTGAGAGTTAGTCACAAGGGTGGAGTCTTCATGAATTGAATTAGTGATTCCTTCCTATATACTGATTACTTCCTATATAGTGGTCCCTTATGAAAGAGTCCCCAGAGGGCTAACCAGCCCCTTTCCTCCTTCTGAGCATGCAGCAAGAACATGGCTGTCTGTCAGCTAGAAAGCTGGCTCTCACTAGATACCAAATCTGCTGGCACCTTGATCTCTGACTTCATAGCTTCCAGAACTGTGAGAAAGACATTTCTGTTATTGATAAGCCATTCAATCTATGGTATTTTTGTCATAGCAACAGAAATTGATTCAGACAATAGCCAGACAATATCTAAGGGAAGAACACTCCTAAATAAAAGAGGAAATAGGTTCAGATTGTGTTTGGTTTGTTTGAGATACAAGGAGGCTATCATGTCTGGAACAGGGAGAGCAGAGTCTAATGTAGATACAATAGCAAATTAATGGGCAACCATATTGTGAAGAGTATGACAGGGCATTTAAAGGACATTAGCTTTTTACTGTGAAAGAAATAGTGAGTGACTTCAGGGTAATGAGCAAAATGGTGGCATGATCAACTTAAATTTAAAAGGGTTACTCTTGATTACTCTATTGAAACTAAACTACACGTGGATGGGCTTGGAGGTAGGTAAAGAGTAAGAGAAACTTGTTTGAATATGCTTGAAATAATTCAGGTGTGAGATATTAGAGGCTAAGACCAGTGGAAGGAATAAGATGTAGTCAGAAATTGAATATAATATGAAAGCATTCCAACAGAATTTGTTGATAGACTGGATGTGTAGAGTAAGAGAAAAAGATCAGTCAGTAGATTCTGAGGTTTTTGAGAGAACAGTGACAAAAGTATGTGAAGGGGGAGCAAGTAAACTGTGTCAAATACTGGAGGTTAAGATTAGACAGCTAACTGATCATAGTCATATGTTGCTTAATATCAATACTCATTCTTATAAGCTTTTCTATTAAAAAATACTGTAAACATACTGATTTTAGAGACTATTTCATCATGCCAAAAAAACACGTGTAAGAAGAAAATATTTTTAATAATATATTTCTGCACAAACAGAAAATTTTTTTAAGAACCATCCCCCCCCAAATCCAAAACCTTTAATAAAGACCATTTATTTTGGAACACAAATAATGGTATCAAGAGTCAGTAATTTCTACATGAGATAGAAAATATAAATGATATGATCATTGCTGACAAGACCCCTGCTTGGTTGTGGTAAATTACAATATTTATTTTCATATTAATAAAATGGATGATGTATTACTTTTTATTTTTATTATACACATAGAAGTTTCAATTAAGTTTTATGATTATGATACAATATATTTCTTTGTCTTAAGAATAGTACAATAACAAAAATCTTCAGCAAAATAAAAAAGCAAAATTGGAATCAAATTAAGGAAAATATCCTTTCTATTAAAGTATTCTTTGTATTAAACTTTTAATAAAGGTCAGCTAGAGTATGAGGAAATAGAGTCGAGCCACTAAATCAATAATATTACAACACCAAAAGTAATAATTGGAGGAAATTTTAATTAAAGACCTATCAGTAGAAAGACATCTTGTTTTGGGAACTATAATACATTTAAAACAAGATTTAAAAACATCAAATGAACAATAGAATAATTATGAAAAATTATATTTGAATGCATATGTTATCCTGCAGGTGTGAAATTCAGATTACACTGGAATCATTAAAATAACATTTCTTTTTTGAGGGTAATAAGGAAAGGATATTGAATTTGACAAAAATATCTGTTAATATACAAAGAATAGTACAAAACTTTAAAGTACCATTACACACACTCCTCTTTTCAAACAAGTGTGGTTTCAATATGTTTAGCACACTCAACAATAGTACTATACTTTGTTCTTCTCATTTACAGTGTAAGTCATTCCAAGGGACTGTACTCAGATGCTAAGAGGGAAACTATACTCAGATGCTAAGAGGGAATTGTCCATGAAATTTCAGTAACCTCTCTCCCTTAGCCATACAAAGCATTGTGATTTTAGAAGAAAGAAGAACAGAGAATATTTTAATCAACTAGCGGTGCATATTCTCCTTGCGGATTAAATTTTTCAGTATAAAGTTTTTTTTGTTTTTTGTTTTTTTGCGGTACGCGGGCCTCTCACTGTTGTGGCCTCTCCCGCTGTGGAGCACAGGCTCCGGACGCGCAGGCTCAGCGGCCATGGCTCACGAGCCCAGCTGTTCCGCGGCACGTGGGATCTTCCCGGACCAGGGCACAAACCCGTGTCCCCTGCATCGGCAGGCGGACTCTCAACCACTGCGCCACCAGGGAAGCCCACTATAAAGTATTTTATGCTTATTGTGTTTAACAGAACCTGTCCTCATTTTTTTCCTAATCAAAACTTTGTTATATTTTTTAAACGGACTTTGTACCCTCTATTGGTCCACACATTTTTTACCCCTGAAAAATAATCTTTTAATTCAGCAGTCCCTAACATTTTTGACATCAGGGACCGTTTCATGGAAGACAATTTTTCCACGGACAGGGAGGTGGGGGATGGGGAGATGGTTCAGGCGGTAATGTGAGATGGCGAGCAATGGGGAGTGTCAGATGAAGCTTCACTCCCTCGCCCACCGCTCACCTCCTGCTGTGTGACCCAGTTCCTGTGAGGCCCCAACCCCTGTGGCCTGGGGGTTGGGGACCCCTGTTCTAATTGATACTGATATCTCAGAGTAAGCTTAATTCATGAGTCAATGTAACACATTTATAATCTATCCATGTGAATTATATGTCATATGTATAAATCTGCATGTATTTACATCTAAATTGGATTTTTAAATTGTGGGGTTAAAAATTCTCTTAAATTGAAGAGACAGGTACTAGGAAATTCTTATTCTACTTCCATATCTGCATTTCTCAATAACAAGGGGTATTAAAAACTTTAGTTTTTTCCCTGTAAATAACTCATAAGTAACCTGTATAAATTGATAGAATCCATTATCTCATGTCTCATCTGGGACACTGTACAGTCGATTCTCCCTTTAAGTTTCAGTCTCTCACTTTTACAGTCCTCTTTATCTGCCACTTATGAAAATGTTCTGTCTAAACTTCTCCAAACACTCCTCTGTTTCAAAACGTGACTCTGGTTCATTGTGGTTTTGAGTTTCATTTTCCTGATGATTAGTGATGTTGAGTTACTTCTGTGCCTTTTTGAAAAAATATCTATTCCCATCCTTTGCTGATTTTTAAATTGGGTTTCTGATTCTATTCTAACTTTTTAAATTTTTATTTTATATTGGAGTATAGTTGATTTACAATGTTGTGTTGTTTCCAGGCATATGGCAAAATGGTTGAGTTATACATATACATGCATTCATTCTTTTTCAGATTCTTTTCCTATATAGGTTATTACAAAATATCAAGTAGGTTTCCCTGTGCTATACTGTAACTCCCTATTGATTATCTATTTTATATATAGTAGTGTGTATATGTTAATCCCAAACTCCTAAATTATACCTCCCTATCATCTTGCCCCTTTGGTAACCATAAGTTTGTTTTCCAAGTCTGTGAGTCTGTTTCTGTTTTGTAAATAAGTTCATTTGTATCATTTTTTAGATTCCACACATAAGTGATATCATATGATATTTGTCTTTGTCTGATTTACTTCACTTAGTATGATAATCTCTAGGTCCACCCATGTTGCTGCAAATGGCATTATTTCATTCTTTTTTATGGCTGAGTAATATTCCATTGTATATATACACCACATATTCTTTATCCATTCCTCTGTCAATGGACTTTTATGTTGTTTCCATGTCTTGCCTATTGTAAGGCAAGAAAATATGCCACAATGAACATTGGGGTGCATGTATATTTTTGAATTATGGTTTTCTCCAGATATATGTCCAGGAGAAGGATTGCTGGATCATACGGTAGTTCTGTTTTTAGTTTTTTAAGGAACCTCCATACTGTTCTCCATACCTTATATTCCCACCAACAGTGTAGGAGGATTCCTTTTTCTCCACACCATCTCCAGCATTTATTCTTTGTAGACTTTCTGATGATGACCATTCTGACCAGTGTGAGGTGATACCTCGTATTAGTTTTCATTTTCATTTCTTTAATAATTAGCAATGTTGAGCACCTTTTCATGTGCTGCTTGGCCATCTGTATGTCCTCTTTGGAGAAATGTCCATTTAGGACTTCTGCCCATTTTCTGATTGGGTTGTTTGTTTTTTTGGTATTTAGCTGCATGAGCTGTCTGTATATTTTGGAGATTTATCCCTTGTCGGTTACATCATTTGCAAATATTTTCTTCCATTCTGTGGGTTTTTTCATTTTGTTTATGGTTTTCTTTGCTGTGCAAAGGTTTTAAGTTTAATTAGGTCCCATTTGTTTATTTTTGTTTTAATATTCATTACTCTAGGAGGTGGATCGAAAAAGATCTTGCTGTGATTTAAGTCAAAGTGTTCTTCCTATGTTTTCCTCTAAGAATTTTATACTGTCCAGTCTTACATTTAGGTCTTTAATCCATTTTGAGTTTATTTTTGTGTATAGTGTTAAAGAATGTTCTAATTTCATTATTTTACATGTAGCTGTCCAGTTTTCCCAGCACCACTTACTGAAGAGACTGTCTTTTCTCCATTATATAGTCTTCCCTCCTTTGTCATAGGTTAAATGACCATAGGTGTGGTATGTGGGTTTATTTCTGGGCTTTCTATCCTATTCCATTGATCTGTATTTCTGTTTTTGTGCTGGTACCATACTGTTTTGGTGATGGTAGCATTGTAGAATAGTTTGAAGTCAAGGAGCCTCATTCCTCCAGCTCTGTTTTACTTTCTCAGCATTGTTTTGGCTATTTGGGATCTTTTGTGTTTCCATACAAACTTTAAAATTTTTGGTCTAGTTCTGTGAAAAATGCCACTGGCAATTTGATAGAGATTGTATTGAATCTGTAGATTGCCTTGAATAATATGATCCTTTTCAGAATATTAATTCTTCCAAACCAAGAACACAGTATATCTTTCTGTTTGTGTCATCTTCGATTTCTTTCATCATCTCTTGTTCCTGATCTTAGAGGAAATGCTTTCAGCTTTTCACCATTGAGTATGAATGTTGCCTGTGGGTTTGTTGTATGTGGCCTTTACTATGTTGATGTAGGTTCCTCTATGCCCACTTTCTGGAGATTTTTTTTTTTATCATAAATGGGTGTTGGATTTTGTCAAAATCTTTTTCTGCATCTATTGAGATGATTATATGGATTTTATTCTTCAATTTGTTAATATGGTGTGTTACACTGACTGATTTACACATATTGAAAACTCCTTACATCACTGGGATAAACCCCACTTAATCATGGTGTATGATCCTTTTAATGTATTGTTGGATTCAGTTTGCTAACACTTGGTTGAGGATATTTATATCTATGTTCATCAGTGATATTGGTCTGTAATTTTCTTTTTTTGTGGTATATCAGATTTTGGTATCAGAGTGATGGTGGCCTCATAGAATGAGTTTGGAAATGTTCTTTGCTATGCAATTTTTTGGAACAGTTTCAGAAGAACAGGTGTTAATTCTTCTCTAAGTGTTTAACAGAATTTCTCTGTGAAGTCATCTGGTCCTGGACTTTTGTCTGTTGGGAATTTTTAAATCACAATTTCAATTTCAGTACTTGTGATTGTTCTGGTCATATTCTCTATTTCTTCCTGGTTCAGTCTGGGTAGGTTGTACCTTTCTAAGAATTTGTCCATTTATTCTAGGTTGTCCATATAGTTGCTTGTAGTAGTCTCTTATGATCCTTTGTACTTTTGTGGTGTCAGTTGTAACTTCTCCTTTTTCATTTCTAATTTTATTGATTTGAGTCCTCTCCCTTTTTGTCTTGATGAGTCTGGCTAAAGGCTTATCAATTGTGTTTATCTTTTCAAAGCATCAGATTTCGTTTCATTGATCTTTTATATTGCTTTATTTGTCTTTATTTCATTTTTTTCAACTCTCATCTTTATGATTTCTTTCTTTCTACTAATTTTGGGTTTTATTTGTTCTTCTTTCTCTAGTTGCTTTAGGTGCAGTTAGGTTGTTTGAGACTTTTCTCATTTCCTGAGGTAAGATTGTACTGCTATCAACTTCCCTCTTAGAACTGCTTTTGCTGCATCCCATAGGTTTTGGATCTTCATGTTTTTGTTGTCATTTGTCTCCAGGTATTTTTTTATTTCCTCTTTGATTTATTCAGTGATTCATTGGTTGTTTATTGACATATTGTTTAGCCTACATGTGTTTGTGTTTTTTAGTTTTTTTTTTTCTTGTAATTTCTAATCTCAGAGTTTTGGTCTGAAAAGAAGCTTGACATAATTTCAAGTTTCTTAAATTTACCTAGCCTTGCTTTGTGACCCAGCATGTGATCTATCCTGGAGAATGTTCCATGTGCACTTGAGAAGAATGTGTATCCTGATACTTTTGGATGGAATGCTCAGTAAATATCAGTTAAGTCCATCTGGTTTAATGTGTCACTTAAGGCCTGTGTTTCCTTGTTGACTTTCTCTGTGGATAATCTGTCCATTGACGTAATTGGAGTGTTAACATCCACAAATATTATTGTGTTACTGTCAATTTCGCCTTTTATGGCTGTTAGCATTTGCCTTATGTATTGAGGTGCTCCTATGTTGAGTGCATAAATATTTACAATTGTTATATCTTCTTCTTGGATTGATCCCTTCATCATTATATAGTGTTACTTCCTTGTCTCTTGTAACATGCTTTATTTTAAAGTCTATTTTGTCTGAGAATTGCTCCTCCAGCTTTTTTTGATTTCCATTTGCATGGAATATCTTTTTCCATCCCCTTACTTTCAGTCTGTATGTGTCCCTAGGTCTGAAGTGGGTCTCTTGTAGACAGCATATCTATGAGTCTTGTTTTTGTATCCATTCAGTCAGTCTATGTCTTTAGGTTGGAGCATTTAATCCATTTACATTTAAGGTAATTATCAATATGTATGTTCTTATTGCCTTTTCTTAATTGTTTTGGATGTGTTTTTGTAGGTCTTTTTTCTTCCCTTCCTCTTTTGTTCTCCTCTCTTGTGATTTGATGATTATCTTTAGTGTTGTGCTTGAATTGCTTTTTCTTTTTTGTGTGTGTATCTATTGTAAATTTTTGGTTTGCAGTTACCATGAGGTTTTGATCTAGCAATATATATATATATACCCCCACACACACACAAGATTGTATTAAGTTGCTGGTCTTTTAATTTCCAATGCATTTCCAATATCATGCATTTGTACTCTCCTCTTCTCATGATTGCTGGTTTTGATATCATATTTGTGTGTAGATGATTTCCTACCTTTACCTTATGATTCCCTTTACTGATGATCTTTCTCATTTGTAATTTTCTTGTTTCTAGTTGTGGCTTTTTCTTTTCCCCCTAGAGAAGTTCCTTTAGCATTTGTTGTAAAGTTGGTTCGGTGGTGCTAAATTCTCTCAGCTTTTGCTTGTCTGTAAAGCTTTTGATTTCTCTGCCAAGTCTGAATGAGAGCCTTGCTGGGTAGAGTATTCTTTGTTGTAGGTTTTCCCCTTTCATCAATTTAAATATTTCATTTTTATCCCTTCTGACCTGCAGACTTTTTGCTGAAAAATCAGCTGATAATGTTATGGGGATTCCTTGTATGTTACCTGTTGCTTTTCTCTTGTTGCTTTTAATATTTTCTCTGTGTCTTTAACTTTTTTCCATTTGATTAATATGTTTCTTGGCATGTTCCTGCTTGAGATTAGCCTGTATGGGTCTCTCTGTGCTTCCTTGAGTGTTTCCTTTCACTTGATAATAGAAATTTTTGTTTATTATCTCTCCAAATATTTTCTCAGGCCCTTTCTCTCTCTCTTCTCCTCCTGGGACTCCTATAATGGTAATGTAACTGCACTTAATGTTGTCCCAGAGATCTCTTAGACTGTCCTCATTTATTTTCATTCTTTTTTCTTTATACTGTTTCATGGCAGTGATTTCCACCAATCTGTCTTCCAGCTCAGTTATCCATTCTGCTGCCTCATTTATTCTGCTATGGATTCCTTCTAGTGTATTTTTCATTTCAGTTTTTTATTGTTCATCTGTTTACTTGTTCTTTAAATCTTCTAGCTCTTTGTTAAACATTTCTTGTATCTTCTCAGTCTGCACCTCCATCTTTTTCCAAGATCTTTTATCATCTTTACTATCATTATTCTGAATTCTTTTTCAAGCAGATTGCCTATCTCCACTTCACTTAGTATTTCTTCTGAGGTTTTATTTTGTTCCTTCTTCTGGAACATATTTCTCTGCCATCTCATCTTGTCTTACTGTGTTTGTGGTCTCCATTCTGGCAGGCTGCAGGATTGTAGTTCTGGTATCTGCCCTCTGTTGGATGAGGTTGGTCCAGGGGCTTGTGAAGTCCTCCTTGTGGGAGGGACTAGTGCCTGTCCACTGGTCATTGGAATGTGGTCTTGTCCCTCTGGTGGGCAGGGCCGTTTCTAGATAGGTGTGTCTAGAAGTGGCTGTGGGCTCAGGAAAACTTTAGGCAGCCTGTCTGTTGATGGCTGGGACTGTGTTCCCACCCTGTTTGTTTAGCCTGGGGTATCTCAACACCGGAGCCTGCAGGCTGTTGTGTGAGGCCAGGTCTCAGTGCCAAAATGGCCACCTCCAGGAGAGCTCATGCTGAGGAATACTCCCTGGGGTCTTGCCACAGGTGTCCTTGCCCCCACAGTGGGCTACAGCCAACCCCCACCTCTGCAGGAGACCCTCCAAGACCCTCAGGTAGTTCTGGCCCAGGATCCTGTGGAGTCACTGATTTGCCCTGTGTCCCAGTTCATGGGAAACCTTGTGTGCACCCTCCAAGAGTGGATTCTCTGTTTGCCCCAGTCCTGTGGAACTCCTGCACTCAATCCTCACTGGTCTTCAAAGCCAAATGCTCTGGGGGCTCCTTCTCATGATGCCAGACCCCCAGGCTGGGGAGCCTGATGTGGGGCTCAGAACTCTCACTTCTGTGGGAGAAACTCTACAATATAATGTTTCCAGCTTGTGGGTTACCCACCTGGTGAGTATGCAATTTGATTATGTCACAAAAGCATCCCTCCTATCATCTCATTGTGGCTTCTTTTTGACTTTGGATATAGAATAATTTTTTTGATACTTTACAGTCTTTTTTTGTCAATGGTTGTTCAGCAGTTAGTTGTGATTTTGGTGTTTTCATGAGAGGGGGTGAGCTCAAGTCCTTCTACTCCACCATCTTTTCTCCCTTCAGGAATTCTTTTAAAAGACAGCTTCATCAAATCGAAATTACTTGTCCAAGGTCACTCAGAAAATAGTGGAGCTACAACACAAGCCTGGGGTTTCTAACTCTTCTTTCAGGGCTCTTTTCAAAACAGCCGAACACAGTGTTTAGCAGCATAGGCCCTTCAGTGCACCCGAGAGAAGAGGAACTCAGGAAAAATCAGGTAGATGAGCAAAGATGAACCAAATTTGAATCCTGGCTCTAGTATCTCCCACTTGTGTGACCTTTAATAACACTAGAGCCTCAATTTCTTTGTCTGTTGTGGAGGGTGGAGGTGGGGATGTAAGAAGTGAGCGGCCCCCAGATCTTGTTCAATTATTAGAGTTGCTGTATTTTGCTGAATGCTCTTCACTATTTTCAACAGCAAAACATTTTGACTTCTTTTGAGCTAAAATCTTCCTCTTTTTTCTTTCCTCTTCGGATCCATGGTAAGACTGAGCTCTCGTCAGTCTTTGATGCTGGTGTATCTGTTTCTGCTCTTCAATTAGTCTCTTTTCTAAACATTCTTTGGCAATTCTCAATGTCTCATATCTTTCTTGGAGTCTTAAATGGTGGCTTTTCGGAAGTAGTTAGCAAAACATCACTGAATAATCTGTAAAGAAAATATCTTTCTTAAACGAGATGCAGTCTCAGAACTGTTACTGTTTTCATTTTATTTTTTCTATTGAGTCATATGGGTTCCTTATCTTTTTAAAATTATTAACCCATTATCAGATATATGGTTTGTAAACACTTTTTTCCCATTCTATTGATTGCCCTTTCATTTTATTGATGATTTCCTTTGCTAAACAAAAGCTTCTTAGTTGGATATAATACCACTTGTTTATATTTGCTTTTGTTCCCTGTACTTTGGTGTTATATCCCCAAACCATTGCCAATACCAATGTCAAGGGACTTTTACCCTATGTTTTATTCTAGGAGTTTGATGGTTTCAAGTCTTACATTTGTGTTTAATCCATTTAAAGTTAATTACTATGTATGGCACAAGATAAGGTTCTATTTTCATTCTTTTGCATGTGGATGTCCAATTCTCAACATCACTATTAAGTCATCACTATTCTTGCTAAGACTTATTTCAGGAAGGGAGTCAGGATGGAGATCAATTGGAGTCAGTTATGGAGATAATGAGAAGAGAGAAGGGGATGATAGCCAAGTGTAGATATAAAGTTGTGTATATGATAGATAATGTTTTTATTCTAAGGTAAATTTTATTTTCTTGATGGAAGAAAGTGAATAAGCAAGTAATTTTAAATTGTAGCAAATAACTTTTAAGAAAAGGAAACATATTGAAAAGTAAGGAAGGAATATTAGCATTTTGAGACAGAAGAACACATTGATGAAAATGTGACATTTGAGCTGACAACAGTTGGGCATGAAAGATGTGACCCGGACCATATGTTTCCTTGATTACTCTTTCATTTTCCTTGTGTTCCCTGCCCCTGGGAATAATTTTAAGCATGTCCAGAGGAAGTATAATTGGAAAGCGTCAACTTGCTTAAATCAGCCTTTCCTAAATTTAAGAAGGAAAACTTTAATTTTTTCTCACATAATTTTTAGTATTCTATAGAAGTGATAACCTCAGAACATATGCTTTTTTAGAATTCATGTAATAATAGTATGTGCAATGTATTTGATATGCAGAGATTATTTGGTATAGAATGTTTAATTTCACATTATGATAATAGTTTTTAACAGCAAAGTACAATTTGCATACTATTGTCATTCTAGCCTATAGATCAAAAGGCAACATATTATATTTTTTCCTATGCCATAATATTTCTCCCACCAGGGAAGGTGGGTAACCAATGTCACTATAGCTGTGGTACTGTGAATTTGTCAAATTAAGACTTGTTAAGTGGAGCACAGGGTGCCAGATGGTGAGCTATGGTTCAATAACAGACCACAAGAGAAATTGAAATAGAGAGGGTTATTACTCACAAGTCCTGAAGGGAGTACCTGGCATGCCTCGAGGGACCACATAGGGTTGTGGGGGGTGGGGTCAAGGTTGAGTGCAGAGAGAGAGCATTAGGACCTAGAGCACATGCCTTTACTAGGGTCCATGGGTGAAGTGCTTTGGGGTTCCAGGGATAAGGCCAGATTGGTCAACTATAAAAGAGCAGGATTTTACTAAGCCCCTTAGAGTTCTTATCTAAGGGACACATAAGGGGAGGGTGTTAGAGGCAGGGAGATTGTTGATCACAAGGCTCTTGGGGAAGTCCATATCAGGAATTTATGTTTACTTGTGACCCTATGGACTGCTATCTAGGTTATGCACTTGCATGAGGGGCTAGTGTCAGTTTAAGGTCACTGCTAGCCACTTGGCCAAACAAAATGGTTGCCAAGGAAGCAATACTATGGAGTGGATTAGCTAAACTCTTGACATGTGGCCAACCTGAAAGTCCCCTACCTCAACTTTCCATGAGACATCATTAGAATTTTCCTTGTGAATTTACATAAAGTTGTGACAAGGCCTTTCAGATGATACTATTTCAGTTTAGTTCTCCTATGCTAGTAATAACTTTGATGCCTCCTTTGACATGGGTGTTGTATTATGGGACATATAGAATCAACCATTTAAAAAATTCAAACCATTCCGCTTACTTTTATTTATGTATTAGATTACCGACTAGTTTGTGAAAGACATATCCAAAAATCTATCTGTGAGCTATACCCAATCATCAATTCTAACCCTTGGGGTAAGGAACTGAAACAGACTTGGGGTATATTAGATTAATCCTTGTTGTTATAAGGAACAAACCCAAACATATAATGGTTCAGCGATGATATAAATCTATTTCTCATTCAGAGAAATTTCAGACTGGCAATTGATTTCTTCTAAGGGATGATTTAGGAACTCAGTTTCATTATATACAGTGACTCCACCATATTTAGAGTGTCTTCTAATATAATGTGCATCTACATCAAGATGATTAGGAAGGAAGAGAGTGGAGAAGCACATTTCCTTCTTAAAAATATCTGTCTAATCATGTCACATATCTCCTGTATACATGATTCATGGGCTAACCATGTAGGAGACCTCCTACTGTATATATACATATATAAAAATAATTCATGTTAAGCCATAGACATAAATATAAAGTAAAATGCTAAAACACAGGAAAATATAGATTTTTTTTAAGATTTTATTGAAGTATATTTGATTTACAATGTGTTTAATTTCTGCTGTACAGCAAAGTCACTCAGTTTATATATATATATATTCTTTTTCATATTCTTTTCCATTCTGTTTTATCACAGGATATTGAATATAGTTCCCTATGCTATACAGTAGGACCTTGTTGTTTATGTATCCTATATACTATACTAGTTTGCATCTGCTAATCTCAAATTCCCAATCCTTCCCTCTCCCACCCCCATTCCCCTTAGCAACCATAAGTCTGTTCTCTATGTCAATGAGTCTGTTTCTGTTTTGTAGATATGTTCATTTGTGTCGTATTTTAGATTCCACATATAAATGATATTGTATGGTATGTCTTCCTCTTTCTGACTTACTTTGCTTAGTATGATAATCTTTAGGTCCATCCATGTTGCTGCAAATGGCATCATTTCACTCTTTTTAATGGCTGAGTAATATTTCATTTGTGTGTGTGTGTGTGTGTATATATATATATATATATACACACACACACACATACACCACATCTTCTTTATCCATTCATCTGTTGATGGACATTTAGATTGTTTCCATGTCTTAACTATTGTAAACAGTGTTGCTATGAATATAGGGGTACATATATCTTTTTGAATTAGTTTTCTCCAGATATATGGCAACTCTATTTTTAGTTTTTTGAGGAACCTCTATACTTTTTTTTCACAGTGGCTGCACCAGTTTACATTCCCACCAACGGTGTAAGAGGGTTCCCTTTTCTCCACACACTGTCCAGAATTTATTTTACACTTTTTAATGATGGTCATTTTGACTAGTGTGAGGTGGTACCTCATTGTAGTTTGATTTGCATTTCTATAGGAAACTATTTTTGTGACTTGGCATATACAAACAATTTGGAAACAGGTCACAGAAAGAAATAAGCATAAAAAACTGATAAACTAGAATTCATTAAAAGTAATAATTCTTCTCATTAAAATACATCATGAAGAAAATGAATATGTAGGGCACAGTCTGGGAGGAAATATTTGTAAAATACATATCTGAGCAAATACCAGTATCCAGGACATATAACGAACTTCCATAACTTAATCTAAAACTTGAAAAAAAAAGAGGAAAATATGTGAATAGACACTTCAGAAATGCATGACTAATAAGAATTTGAAAAAAATTCTCAATATACAAAGTCCTCAGGAATTGCAACTTAAAACCACAATGAAATACAACTACACACCCACAAAAATGACTAAAATTTAAAAAGACCTATATCATCTGCTGTTGCCAAGGATGCAGAGAAATCTGAACTCTCAGACATACTTTGTGGGGATGTAATGTGGTGCACACTTTTTGGGAAAAAAATGTTGACAGTTTCTTATAAAACTAGTCATTCATCTACCCTATGACCCAGTGTGATATTGTGATTTATAATAAAAAATATATATTTGGTCTTTGTCCTCATTCCTGGCACAGAGCTCCTAGAATCTGGGGAATTTCCTGATTGATAAGAGTGATAAAGGTATCTTTATAACAAATTCTTGTCAACCATACCTGACTTTATGTTAATGAGGTGACCTTTGGAAACTGCCTAAGGATGAGAACTGTTTGCCAGAGGAACCAACCCTGTGATTAGAGGGTTGGAACTTTCAGACCCAATCCCCAGACTGCTGAGGGTAGGAGAGAGGTTGGAGATTAATTTGATCCCTAACAACCCAGAATTTGATCAATTTCGCCTACATAATGAAGCCTCCATAAAAATCCTAACTGAAGGGGTTCAGAAAAATTCCTTGTTGGGGGTCACATGGAGGTGCCAGGAGAATGATGTGCCCAGAGAGAGCGTGGAAGCTCCTTGACCCTTCCCACATACTTGCCCTATGCATCTCTTCCACCTTGCTATTCCTGAGTTGTCTCTTTTATAATAAAATGGTAATCTAGTAAGTAAGTAAACTGTTTTCCTGGGCTCTGATAGTTATTCTAGAAAATTACTGAATCTGAGGAGAAAGTCATGGGACCCTCCGATTTTTTACCAGTCAGAAGAACAGCTGATAACCTGGACTTGCTATTGGTGTCTAAAGTCGGGAGAGGGGCAGTCTTAAGGGACTGAGTCCTTAACTCTTGACATGATACTAACTCCGTGTAGATAATGTCAGAACCCAAATGATTGATAGACAAATAGGGAGATAGATCAATATATGACAAAATGAATATTAAGCAAATTAAAATATTAATGGTGATAAACTTGGCTGTATGTTTGAAAATTTTTATAATTAAATATTAAAAACAATTTGGATTGTTTGCACTGACGAATAGTCACATTTTGCTTGAAACCACAGGACTGCACAAACTTGAAATCTTGAATCTAGTTACATCTTGAGACTCTAATTAAATTTTGTAATTAGAATGATTTATAAAAAAAATTAAGGTTTTGGTAGGTGTTTTATTAAAATATTTTTAAATAGCCTATTTTTCTAATGTTTTATTTTTTCAAAAAAGTTATTCTTATGTTATTTTCTACCTAGAACTCAAAGGCACTTAATACATATTTACTATCTTAGAATTTGAGGTTTTTAATTTGCCTCTATTGTGATATACAGTTATTTCAGAAATTTAGCTAATGCTATTGCAGAAAACCCAGATGTTCCGTTAGAATCATATAGATTGGGAAAATCATTATGATATTTTCCTCTTAAATATTGAAACATTTGAAGGAAAAACAACTTCCCCACTTAATAATCTAGAAATTATTTACATTTTATAGGAAGAAATCTGAGATTCAAAGATATCAAGAAATTTCTCCAGTTTAAATGATAGAGTTTAATGGGTGCAATGGCACATCATGGTACTATCAGGAGAGCACTTACAAAAAGTACTAAAAGATTTAAAAAAATGTTTTATTTAAAATCACATACAAAAACAGATCATTGTAATCAATTACCATATCAGAGTTAATTTGATTCTGTTACTTTTACAGAATTGACAAATTTTAGGCTATTTTAACTGGGAAGAAACAACATAATTACAGTGATGCCTCCATGCACTTGTAATTTTAGTATGCTCATTGGTCTCTGATTATAGAAATCCTGAAAATGAGTTTCTATGCAGTATTTGTAATTACAGTAAAATTTCAATAACAGATACTTGCTTAAGTAAATCTATGTGTCTTTTTAAATGAGTATCTATCTATCTAGTGAGAGAGATGGAATGATGGATCAAATTTCAATGCGAAATAAACTTAAAAGTTCAGAAACATGAGTTGGCTTGTGAAAAACTTTTGTAGTAAAGGTAATTCTTTAGGGAGGTCCCATTGTTTTGGCACTATCATCAAGAATGAGGTTTACAATAGGAGAAAATACCATACCAGGTAAGCCTTAAAAAGGGACCAAAGGAACTGAGCAACTGAAAACAAAAATCCTGGGGATTGTTGACTTACATAGAACTTGAGTAGTGTTCCAAACCTTGGCTAGAGGAGAGCAGTACAGCGGATTGTTTCACCTAGAGTATATACAGTGGGGGAAAAAATACCTTAACAGGAAATTGTTATGTGGTTCAGAGCTAGAGGCAGATCCTAGGCAACGAAATGGGAATAAAAACGTATACATTTCATTTGGGAGCTAAAATCATTCTACAGTGAAACAAATTCTTAAAAGACAACCACACAGCATTGTTAACGTATGTGATTAGTTGTAACACTGAGAAGTGTCATTTTTTTCCTCTTTGGTTAAGGCCAAACTAGCTTAACTAAAACATATTTGGAATACACAGAAAGATGCAATTCTAGACAATTAATAAATGCAATTGATTACTGTGTGGGAAGATTGTGAATTGATTTCTCTAGTGGTAGTTTAAGGTAGATTAAATTCTCATCTGGCAAGAATAGTTTTATTTAGTTCAGGAATATAAAATAGAGAACCTCTTAAATGTCTTGAATGTTCTATATTCAAAGATCCACCTCCAAAATATATGATAATTTTTATAATACATAAGTTTTGTAATCATTCTAAAATTGTTAATGAAAGGATTTGATACTTAAGTTCCTTTGATATAAGCAAAGGTAAGACTCCTCCAGATTGTTATTTATAGTCCATGCCCTTAAAAATATTACTTTACGTCAACTGTTTTCTCACTGGACCAAAGCATTAGGATAAAAGTCATAATTGAAATTTCCATTATAAAATCTTGTTTTAGAGTTACATTATCACTTAGATGTCAGTGTGAAGCAGCACACAAACACACACCTATTTAATAAAGCATTGCTGGTCATCTGATCATTTTTTATTTGGTTTATAAATATGAGAGATTTAGGGAAATCTGCATGTTAATCCCAGGACAGTTTATTTTCAAAGAGACTTTAGCATTTACTAATACTTTTTAATGTCAAAAACTGATTACTGACATTTTATATACAAGTAAAATTAATCATGCTATAATAAAAAGAGCAAATCTGACTCATTTCCTGTGAATCAAAATGTAGAAAGTTTACGATGTGTGTGTAAATATTTACTTACAAAACAGGGCTGGATTTTACATTGACAACTACTGGTTTGGCAAAAGAGTTTTACATTCACTGGTTTCTTGTCAGTCAGTCCCACCCAAGCAGGTGCTGGAGGTTTTCCCTTCTTTAACTCCTTACTCCAGTGTGCTTAGTCGTGCTAAGTACTTAGTAGTACCAGTGCATAGTAGAAATCACCAGTGAGCTTTTAAAAAATACTGGGATATTGTTATCACCTCAGACCTGTTACAACAAAATCTTTTTGGAAAGAGGTTTTTGAGGCTTGGGCAATGCTGTTTTAAACTTATTACCACGTGAGGCTGATATGCATTCACGGTTGAGACTTGAATGACCTCCCACCACAAAGTATGGCCTTCAGGCTAATGCACTGCCATCATCTAGCAGCTTGTTAGAAAGACAGAATCTCAGACTGCACTCTAGATCTACTGAGTCAGAATTTGTGTTTTAACTAGATCCCCAGGTGATGCATTTGCGCAGTAAAGTTTGAGGAATACTCTGTGAAATATGAGAGTTCCAGGCCATTGCAAAGGAGGGTTTGTCTGTTGGTAGTTAGGTATAGCTGAGCAAAGTGTATCAACTCTTTAAATAAACATGGAGGAAGATAAGGTCCTGGTTGAAGAGAACTCTTCCACATACGACAGTGGAAGAGTATGTGTGCTAGTATATCTCCATCTCACAGGCTATGTGGACTATAGGGAGTGGGAGCATGTCATGCAGTCTCGTTGGAACATTAAAAAGAGTATGTTTTGCCATAAGCTGACCAACCACTGGATGCCAACTCTGCACACTTTTATCTGCATACCTTTATCCTGTGAGGTGAGCCCCACTTAGTCCTTTGGAAGGAAACCCTCTTTCTCCCCTACAGCTCTTGCAACCACAGTGGAGACTGATGGGTGAGATGATCCGTATCCCCCTCTAGACTTTTCCCCATCTACTGTTTCTTGCATATATTCTATCTTGTTTCCTTCTAGATTTTGGCCTTTTAATCTTAAGATCATTTTATTTTCTTAAAATGTCCAACTCTTATAAGCAAAAGATTTGGCTTTCAAATAATTGTCCCTGTTATAATTTTGAAATATTACTTAAAGTTTCAAAAGCAGGATATCTTAGTTTCTTTCTCTATATAATCTTTCTGTAAGGTTTTGAATTATGAGAAAATGGATGTCTGAATGCAGGAAGGGAGGCACTGAGGACAACTTTGAGGGAGACTGGCGAATACATATATTTAGCAATGAATTGTGTGGATAGCTCTGGGTAGTTATAATTAGAATATTAGAATAGTTCTTAGGTCTATTAATTTGTTCATTTTGTGCTTTGATAAAGAATCTTTGTTTCTTTTTAACTCTTAGAGACTATACTTTTAATGATATTTTCTTAGTACCTCCTGTGAGGGAAAGTAAAATGCAATGTAATTTGTTTTGTTTGTTTTTTAACATCTTTATTGGAGTATAATTGCTTTGCAATGTTGTTAGTTTCTGTTGTATAACAAAGTGAATCAGTTATACATATACATATATCCCCATATCTCCTCCCTCTTGTGTCTGCCTCCCACCCTCCCTATCCCACCCCTCTGTGTGGTCATAAAGCACCGAGATGCTCTCCCTGTGCTATGCAGCTGCTTCCCACTAGCTTTCTATTTTATATTTAGTTGGTAGTGGATATATGTCAATTCTACTCTCTCACTTCATCCCAGCGTGCTCTTCCCCCTCCCTGTGTCCTCAAGTCCATTCTCTACATCTATGTCTTTATTCCTGTCCTGCCCCTAGGTTCATCAGAACTATTTTTTTAGATTCCATATATATGTGTTAACATACAGTATTTGTTTTTCTCTTTCTGACTTACTTCACTCTGTATGACAGACTCTAGGTCCATCCACTTCACTACAAATAACTCAATTTTGTTTCTTTTTATAACTGAGTAATATTCCGCTGTATATATGTGCCACATCTTCTTTATCCATTCATCTCTCAATGGACACTTAGGTTGATTCCATGTCCTGGCTGTTGTAAACTGTGCTGCAATGAACATTGTGGTACATGACTCTCTTTGAATTATGGTTTTCTCAGGGTATATGCCCAGTAGCGGGATTGCTGGGTCATAGGATAGTTCTACTTTTAGTTTTTTAAGGAACCTCCATACTATTCTCCATAGTAGCTGTATCAATTTACATTCCCACCAAAAGTGCAAAAGGGTTCCCTTTTCTTCACACCCTCTCCAGCATTTATTGTTCTTAGATTTTTTGATGATGGCCATTCTGACTGGTGTGAGATTATACCTCACTGTAGTTTTGATTTGCATTTCTCTAATGATTAGTGATGTTGAGCATCTTTTCATGTGTTTTCTGGCAATCTATATACCTTTGGAGAAATGCCTATTTAGGTCTTCTGCCCATTTTTGGATTGGGTTGTTTTTTTCATATTGAGCTGCATGAGCTGCTTATATATTTTGGAGATTAATCCTTTGTTGCTTCATTTGCAAATATTTTCTCCCATTCTGAGGGTTGTCTTTTCATCTTATTTATGGTTTCCTTTGCTGTGCAAAAACCTTTAAAATTTCATTAGGTCCCATTTGTTTATTTTTGCTTTTATTTCCATTTCTCTAGGAGGTGGGTCAAAAAGGATCTTGCTGTGATTTATGTCATAGAGGAAAACATAGGCAGAACACTCTAAGAGTTTTATAGTGTCTGGCCTTACATTTAGGTCTTTAATCCATTTTGAGTTTATTTTTGTGTATAGTGTTAGGGAGTGTTCTAATTTCATTCTTTTACATGTAGCTGTCCAGTTTTCCCAGCACCATTTATTGAAGAGGCTGTCTTTTCTCCATTGTATATTCTTGCCTCCTTTATCAAAAATAAGGTGACCATATGTGCGTGGGTTTATCTCTGGGCTTTCTATCCTGTTCCATTGATCTATATTTGTTTTTGTGCCAGTACCATACTGTCTTGATTACTGTAGCTTTGTAGTATAGTCTGAAGTCAGGGAGCCTGATTCCTCCAGCTCCGTTTTTCTTTCTCAAGATTGCTTTGGTTATTTGGGGTCTTTTGTGTTTCCATACACATTGTGAAATTTTTTGTTCTAGTTCTGTGAAAAATGCCTTTGGTAGTTTGATAGGGATTGCATTGAATCTGTATATTGCTTTGGGTAGTATAGTCATTTTCACAATGTTGATTCTTCCAATCCAAGAACATGGTATATCTCTCCATCTGTTTGTATCATCTTTCTTTAATTTCTTTCATCAGTGTCTTCTAGTTTTCTGCATTCAGGTCTTTTGTCTCCTTAGGTAGGTTTATTCCTAGGTATTTTATTGTTTTTGTTGCAATGGTAAATGGGAGTGTTTCCTTATTCTTTCAGATTTTTCATCATTAGTGTATATGAATGCAAGAGATTTCTGTGCATTAATTTTGTATCCTGCTAATTTACCAAATTCATTGATTAGCTTTAGTAGTTTTCTGATAGCATCTTTAGTCATGTCATCTGCAAACAGTGACAGTCTTACTTCTTCTTTTCCAGTTTGGATAATGTAATTGGATTCATTTGTTAGTAGTAAACACAAACATTGTTTACAGACCTTTGAGTACTCACTATTTAAAAACAAAAATTGCATCTCTAGCATGGTAATCTCCTTAATCTCCAGGAGGTACTTCCTAATAGGCTAACTTCAGGATCACAATTTATTACATCCAGAGCATCAGGATGATGTCTTTTCTCTCAGTATAGGTAAACACCTACTACAGTTCAAGACTGTCTAGTCATATCTTTTCTTCTCAGGGTACATATGGCCTAAATCAAATGAGATGCTGATCTTAATCTAGTTCAAAATACATGGATATTCAGTGCCAATATCATTTGATTATATCATTTTAAAAGAAAGTTAATGTTAAGCTGTGTCTACATAAACAACTATTATTAAAAACATGTTTTATGTCCAAACACAAGTATATGCTCATACTCAATTTGATTGCAATAATAAATAAGTCATGGATCATTTACAGAACAATATCATTGAGTATATTACTCAAGCACTAAGTGGTCTGATAGAACCTCCACACTTGGCCACCAAATATACTGGTGTGGGTTGATTATGACTCTTTTACATCCAGTCATGCAGGGATCCAAGTTTCCTTGTTCTTTAGATGCTACCACACCATCTCAATGCCTAATGTCCAACTTTGCCAAGATAGGAGAATCAGTTTTATTAATTCTATTTAATTGGAAGAGAAATGAATACCCATGTTCTTGTGTAAAGAGTAAGCAGAAAGTGTTTCTATCAAAGATATCATTGTATAAATATGATTATATATATGTATATATGCTAGATATGTGTATACACATACATGTATATATGTGCATGCATGTATATATATGATGTACTCATATATATGTACTAAGTACATAAGTAGTGTTACATATAATGTATACATTATACATGAGTATATGTACATTATATGAATATATATATGAATGTGTGTGTATATGTATACTACTTAGGTACTGCTTAGACTCCATTTTTTACCTACCTTCATTCCTTTAATTAACAGTATACAGGGGGAGGAATCAAGATGATGGAGGAATAGGATGTGGAGCTTACCTCCTCCACAAATACATCAGAAACACATCTACAAGTGGAAGGAGTCACACAGAACATCTACTGAATACTGGCAGAAGACCTAAGACCTCCGAAAGGGCAAAAAATCCTCCACATAAACAGATAGGAAAAAAGAAAAAAGGAAAAAAATTAAAAAGAAAGGAATCCGGATGGGACCTGTGCCCCATGGAGGGAGCTGTGAAGGATGAAAACTTCCCCAACCCTGGGAAGCCCCCTCAGTGGTGGGAAGAGCAGCCTGGATGGAGGGGGAGCTTCGGAGCCTCAGAGGAAAGCACAGCAAACGATTTGTAGAGGGCAAAATGGAGAGTGACCTGCACAGACAGTTGCTACTGCTGCCCTGAACTCCCCAACCTGAGACACTCATCCACTGCTGAGGGCAGGGGCTGGTGCTGAAGCTCAGGCTTCAGAGGTCAGACCCAGGTAGAAGCCTGGGGTTGATTGTGGGGAGACAGCCTAAAAAGGCTGGAGTGTGACAACTGAGGGTGCACTTGGAAGAAGCCTGAGCCCACCAGAAAGGCAAGGTGCCATTTTTGGGGGGGCACCTGAGGAGAGGGGCAGGACTGCCATTGGAGTTTCTTTCCCTGTGCATAGGCTCTCAAACAACAGGACACAACCTACATGAGCTCTGGGGGTGGGTGCAAGCCACTGCTGACATCATGGGCTCCAGAGGAGGTCACGGGCTGCCACCACAGCTAGGGGATCTGCTAGCAGGCAGCAATCACTGTCCCTGCTGTCCCAGGCATGTGTGGGCCACAGCTAAGGGACCCACAAGAAGATGCCAAGTGCAGCCCCTGCTGTTCCAGGGGTGATAGACTACTGCCACCACTGAGAACATGTGGGTGGGCGCCAATTGCTACCTCAACATACTGAGAGTGTGCACGGGCCACAAAACCTACACAACCCATATTAAGTGGATAACAGCCAGCACACACTGAGGAAAGAGGCAAAAAGCATCCAAATTAAAACAGCCCCTTGATTCCAGACAAGAAGCTGCAGTAGAAAGACTTGAGCTCACCTCCTCTCATGAAAACACTAAAATCACAACTAACTACTGAACACCCATTGACAAAAAAGATTGGAACCTACCAAAAAAGATATGCTACATTTAAAAACAAATAAGAAGCCCCAAAGACATGGTAGGAGGGGAACTTTCATGACATAATCAAATTCCATAACTGCTGGGTGGGTGACACACAAACTGGAAAATAACTGTATCTCAAAAGTTCTCACATAGGAGAGTTCTGAACCCCAAATTAGGCTCCCCAGCTTGAGGGTCTGGCAAAAGGAAGAGGAGCCCCTACAGCATTTGGCTTTGAAGGCCAGTGAGACTTGAGTGGAGGAGCTTCACAGGACTGGGGAAAACAGAGATTCCATTCTTGGAAGGCACACACAAGATTTCACATGCACTGGGACCCAGCAGAAAGCAGTGATATCATGGGATCCTGGGCTAGAAGTAGCTGTAGGTCATGGAGGGTCTCTGAGGGAGGTGGGACAGAGCTGTGGCTCACTATGGGGGCAAGGACACTGGTAGTGGAGGCTCCAGGGAATATTGATTGCCATGAACTCTCCCAGAGTTAACCATTTTGGCACTGAGACCTGGCCACACTCAACAGCCTGCAGGTTCCAGTGCTGGGACACCTCACGCCAAAAACCAGCAGGTGAACACAATGCCACCCATCAGCAGACAGGCTACCTAAAGTTGTACTGAGCTCAAAGCCACCTCTAAACACACCCTTGACATGGCCCTTCCCACCAGAGGGTAAAAACCTAACCCCACCCACCAGTAGGCAGGCACCAGTCCCTCCAACCAGGAAGCCTAAACAAGCCCCTGGACCAACCTAACCCCATAAGATGCAGACTCCAGAAGCAAGAGGAACTATGATCCTGCAGCCTGCAGAAAGGACAGAACAAACACAAAAAGTTAGACAAAATTAGACTACAAAGAAATATGTTTCAGATGAAGGAACAAAATAAAACCCTAGAAAAACAACTAAATGAAGTGGAGATATGCAATCTACCTGAAAAAGAATTCAGAGTAGTGATATTGAAGATAATCCAAGGTCTCAGAGAAAGAATGGAGACACAGCTCAAGAAGATACAAAAAATGATTAACAAAGTGCTAGAAGATTTAAAGAACAAACAGAGCACAATATACTAATCAAAGTGAAAATATGCTAGAAGGAATCAACAGCAGAATAAATGAGGCAGAAGAACAAGTAAGTGAGCTGGAAGACAAATTGGTGGAAATCACTGCAATGGAATAAAGAAAAAAGAAATGAGGACAGTCTAAGAGACTTCTAGGACAACATCAAATGGACCAAAATTCACATTATAGGGTCCCAGAAGGAGAAGAGAGAGATAAAGGGCCTATGAAAATATCTGAAGAGATTATAGCCAAAAACATCCCTAACATGAGAAGGGAACACTCAAGTCACGGAAGTGCAGACAGTCTAATACAAGATAAACCTAAGGAAGAATACACCAAGACACATATTAATCAGATAAAATTAAAAACAGAGAAAAAATATTAAAAGCAATAAGGGAAAAGGAACAAATAACATACAAGATTATCCCCATAAGGTTTCAGCAGAAACTCTGCAGGCCAGAGGGGAGTGGCATGATATATTTAAAGTGATGAAAGGGATAAACCTACAAACAAAAATGCTCTACCAGGCAAGGCTCTCATTCAGATTCGACAGAGAAATCAAAAGCTTTACAGACAAGCAAAAGCTAAGAGAATTTATCACCACCAAACCAGCTTTGAAACAAATCCAAAAGGAATTTCTCTAGGGGGAAAAGAAAAGGCCACTAGAAACAAGAAAATTACAAATGGGAAAGCTCACCAGTAAAAGCAAACATAACGTAAAAGTAGGAAATCATCCACACACAAATATGATATCAAAACCAGCAATCGTGAGAAGAGGAGGGTACAAATGCAGGATTTTAAAAACTGAGACCAGCAACTTAGAACAATCTCATGTGTGTGTATATATGTATACTGCTATATCAAAACCTCATGGTAACTGCAAACCAAAAATTTACAATAAATACACACACAGAAAAGAAAAAGCAATCCAAGCACAACACTAAAGATAATCACCAAATCACAACAGAGAACAAAAGAGGAAGGGAAGAAAAAAGACCTACAAAAACACATCCAAAACAATTAAGAAATGGCAATAAGAACATACATATTGATAATTACCTTAAATGTAAATGGATTAAATGCTCCAACCAAAAGACATAGACTGACTGAATGGATACAAAAATAACACTCATATATATGCTGTCTACAAGAGACCCACTTCAGTTCTAGGGACACATACAGACTGAAAGTGAGGGGATGGAAAAAGGTATTACAGGCAAATGAAAGTCAAAAGAAAGCTGGAGGAGTAGCAATACTCATGGCAGAAAAAATAGACCTTATATTAAAGACCATATATGACAAACCCATAGCTAACATCATATTCAATGGTGAAAAGCTGAAAGCATTTCCTCTAAGATCAGGAACAAGACAAGTGTGTCCACCCTCTCCACTTTTATTCAACATAGTTTTGGAAGCCCTAGCCACAGCAATCAGAGAAGAAAAAGAAATAAAAGGAATCCAAATTGGAAAAGAAAAGGTAAAACTGTCATTGTTTGCAGATGACATGATACTATAAATGGAAAATCTTACACATGCTATCAGAAAACTACTAGAGCTCATCAATGAATTCAGTAAGGTTGCAGGATATGAAATTAAATACACAGAAATCTGTTGCACTTCTATACACTAAAAACAAAATATCAGGAGGAGAAATTAAGGAAACAACCACATTTACCATTGCATCAAAAAGAATAAAATACATAAGAATAAACTTGCCTAAGGAGGCAAAAGACCTGTACTCCAAAAACTATAAGAAATTGATGAAAGAAATAGAAGATGACACAAACAGATGGAAAGAAATACCATGTTCTTGGATTGGAAGAATCAATATTGTCAAAATGATTATATGACCCAAAGTAATCTACAGATTCAATGCAATCCCTACCAAATTGCCAGTGGCATTTTTCACAGAACTAGAACAAAATAAATTTTAATTTGTATGGATACACAAAAGACTCCGAATAGCTAAAGAAATCCTCAGTAAGGAAAACTGAGCTGGAGGAATCAGACTCCATGACTTCAGAGTATACTACAAAGCTACAGTAATCAAAACAGTATGGTACTGGCACAAAAACAGAAATATAGATCAATGAAACAGAATACAAAGCCCAGAAATAAACCCATGCACCTATGGTCAATTAGTCCACAACAAAGGAGGCAAGAATATACAATGGAAAAAAGATAGTCTCTTTAGTAAGTGGTGCTGGGAAAACTGGACAGCTGCATACAAAAGAATGAAATTAGAACATGCTTTAACACCATACACAAAAATAAGCTCAAAATCAATTAAAGACCTAAATATGAGACTGGACACTATAAAACTCCTAGAGGAAAACATAGGCAGAACACTCTTTGACATAAGTTGCAGCATTATCGTTTTCAATCCACCTCCTAGAGTAATGAAAATAGAAACAAAAATAAACAAATGGGACCTAATTAAACTTAAAAGTTTGCACAGCAAAGGAAACCATAAACAAAATGAAAAAACCCACAGAATGGGAGAAAATATTTGCAAACGAAGTGACCAACAAGGGATAAATCTCCAAATTATACAAACAGCTCATGCAGCTAAATACCAAAAAACCCAATCAAAAAATGGGCAGAAGACCTAAATAGACATTTCTCCAAAGAAGACATGCAGATGGGCAAAAAGCACATGAAAAGATGCTCAACATCACTACTTATCCGAGAAATGCAAATCAAAATTACAATGAGATATCACCTCACACTGGTCTGAATGGCCATCATCAGAATGTCTACAAAGAATAAATGCTGGAGCGGGTGTGGAGAAAAAGGAACCCTCTTACACTGTTGGTGGGAATATAAGTTATGGAGAACAGTCTGGAGGTTCCTTAAAAAACTAAAAATAGGACTACAGTGTGATCCAGCTATTCCACTTTAAGCATATACCCAGAGAAAACCATAATTCGAAAAGAGTCATGTACCACAATATTCACTGAAGCACTGTTTACAATAGCCAAGACACGGAAACAACTTTAATGTCTATCAACAGATGAACAGATAAAGAAGATGTGGTATATATATAAAATGGAATACTAAAAAGAATGAAGTAATGCCATCTGCAGCAACATGGATTGACCTGGAGATTATCATACTAAGTGAAGTAATTCAGACAGAGAAAGACAAATATCCAATGATATCACTTACATGTGAAATCCAAAAAAAAATTATACAAATGATCTTATTTGCAAAACAGAAAGAGGGCTTCCCTGGTGGCACAGTGGTTGAGAGTCCACCTGCCGATGCAGGGGACGTGGGTTTGTGCCCCGGTCCGGGAAGATCCCACGTGCCGCGGAGCGGCTGGGTCCCTGAGCCGTGGCCACTGAGCCTGCGCGTCCGGAGCGCTCCACAACGGGAGAAGCCACGACAGTGAGAGGCCTGTGTACTGCAAAAAAAAAAAAAAAAAAAAAAAAAACACACAGAAACAGACTCACAGACTGAGAGAATGAACTTACGGTTACCAGGTGGGAAGGGAGGTTGGGAGGGATCAACTTGGAGTTTGGCATTGACATGTACACATTTAAAACAGATAATCAGGGTTACCCTGGTGGCGCAGTGGTTGGGAGTCCGCCTGCTGATGCAGGGGACGCGGGTTCGTGCCCCAGTCTGGGAGGATCCCACATGCCGCGGAGCGGCTGGGCCTGTGAGCCATGGCCGCTGAGCTTGTGCGTCCGGAGCCTGTGCTCCGCAACGGGAGAGGCCACAACGGTGAGAGGCCCGTGTACAGCAAAAAAAAAAAAGAAAACAGATAATCAACAAGAACCTACTGTATAGCACAGAGAACGCTACTCAATTTTCTATAATAACCTATGTGGAAAAAGAACCTGAAAATGAATGGATATGTGTATAACTGAATCACTTAGCTTATACCCATAACTAACACAACATTGTAAATCAATTATATTCAAGTAAAAATTTAATTAAAAAGTGAAGGGTAGGGGTATTACTGTATCTCATTCTTAGATCGTGAAGAGTAGCAATGACTAACTATACACAGATGTTCCTGAAAACCACAGAAATATAGGCCCGCCACTCGAAACTGGAAGTCCCAAACACATTCCCCTTAACCCAGGCCCCAGTGGGTCTGCAAGCACTCCTGTGCTATCCAACAGGAGTACCAGACATCATCCCAAAGGGCCCAGTTGATACAAGTGAAGTGGTAGCACGTGTCTATACATATATCCTTAACCTAGATCAGTTGAATAATCTTGTGTAAACAGAGGCAGGCATATTTGGTAATGCTATAAAATGTAGCTTTATCATTATGGCTCATGTTGGAAAAGATTAATTTTGTGGTATTTTTGAAGAAGAGTAAATTCTTATTGCTAAGCCTATTAAACTAATATTTATGAGGATACACATATATATATAACATGGTCATTCTCATAATCTTACTGATTATCAGATTAAGATTATAAATAAAATGAACTGACTGGAAAGTAACTTAAGTAAGCAACTTACTTAAAATGTTAAGAAACAATTTTGATTTTTTAAGGAACATTGTATAAGTTTATGGAGTTTGGCAACTGTTAATAGTATGTTACATTGAAATACTATTATTTTCATATTTTGGAGCATCTTTCCTTCCCATTATCAGAAAATTTAGTGTGAAAAAATCTATAGTAATAATAAAATGTTTTACAAAACTTAAAAAAACCCCACTGATTAATATCTACCACGGACTGGGACTTAGTTTTTAAATGCATATATATTATGAGAGTGATTTGCTAATTAATGTATTATTTAACCATTTTCTATAAGTGTGGCTGCAGATCTATAGTATTTAGATATATTTCTATTCCTATTTACCTTACATTAGTTTATCTGTGGGAACATATTGCATAAATGTACCACTAGAGCTTTGCTTCTAACATTCTATTTCTTTTCCTCATAAATGTTTCAGAGGGAAATATTAGAAACATGTATAAATAGACACCGAAAAATTTACTGGAGTAATTCAACACACTCCTGCTTCAGCAACTTTATTTGAATCCTTTTTATATTTGTTGTTTGCAACTCTGAATAAAATGTAAATTTTCCCACAGTTTCTTAAAATAGATGTGTTTAAAAAAAATCTCAGGAGGAACATATGAGTTGAATAACAAGAAGTTTTCCTTTTATAAAGTCTCTAGCATATTTTTTCTTGGGGCAATTCAGGCAGACTAAACAATTTTGACACAAATAAGAGCTGCTTAAATTGTAATTTTAGAAGAAGTCTTGAAATAGGTATGTCTCCTCTTGAGAAGAATTGATGTGCAGGTAGTATGAAAACTCATTCCCAAAAGATAATTGGAGCAGTTTTCTTTTATCTGTGAGGTGATTCTTAATAATCAGAAAGTTTTCTAATTTTAAAGATGAGGGGAAATAAAAAAAAAAAAGCATCCAAGTTAACTCAAAAAGTTAATGGTAGAATAAACTAACTGCAAATAGAACTTTCGTGAAAAGCTTTGTTCTTTTAAAATATATCTTACTATGGCTTCTAAAATTAGTATTTATATTCTCTAAAAGACATAGAGTACTCCCTAAAAGATATCAGCAATTTCTCAGATGTGTTATGAAACTTTAAATAATGCAACATTCTTGCTTTAACGGTAAAGAGACTATAAACGAAGTGTCTTAACTCAGCTACCATAGCAAAAGATCATAGACTTGGTGACTTAACAATAGAAATTAATTTTCTCACAGTTCTGGAGGTTAGAAGTCCAAGGACAAGGTTCTTGCATGGTTGATTTCTGGTGAGGACTCTCTTACTGGCTTGTAGGTGGTGGCCTTCTCCTGGTAGGGGAGAGAGAGAGAGATCAAGCTCTCTGGTGTCTCTTCTTATAAGGGCACTAATTCCATCATGAGGGTCCTACCCTCATGAATTTATCTAAACCTAATTATCTCCCAAAGGCCCAATCTCCAAATACCATCACATTGAGGGTTAAGGCTACATCACATAAATATGAGGGGACACAATCTGAGTGTATAGCATTCCATTCATTAAAGGGAAAATAACATTTACAAAAATAAATTTAAATCTATTTAAGTGTAACTAAAGCTCATAGTGAAATTTTTCGAAAATAAAAAAGTGAAAATAAGCCATCCATAATTTTATCACCTAAAGAGAACTTCTCTTAATATCTATCTATCCATATACAATTCAAGAAAGAACTTTATAAATACACCAAAATGCCAATAGTGACTGAGTGGATAATTTCTGGGTGACTGGCCTCTGAGTTAGCTAGACAAATGTGTATGTATGTGTATTTGTGAAACTGTGTGATGTGTGTGTGCATGTGCACTTGATATTCCCTTTTCCATTGTCAGAGGGGAATACCAATTTTTACATGTCTATTTCTCCTAAGATTACATAACTGAAGATTTCAATGATTTTGTTATTTCAAGAATATTATATAAATGGAATTACACATTTTATAACATTTTGGGTATTAGCTTTTTTCACTGAGCATAATTCTCTGACAATTTATCCAAAATTATTGTGTGCATCAAGTCTATCCATTTTTATTACTGAATAGTATACCATGGGATGTATGTACACAGTTTAACAGTTTAACCACTGAAGAACATTTGAGTCATTTCCAAGTTTTGTCTGTAATTAATAAAGCTCCTAAAACATTCATGTATAGGTATTTGTATAATCATATGTTTTTATCTCTCTGGGAAAATTACCAGGAAAAAATTACTAATGGCATGTTTAGTTATATAAAAAATCTAACTGCCAAACTCTTTTCCAGAGAAGTTGTACTATTTTATATTCCCATCAGCAATGTATATGAGTCATCTACTTTCTCTGAATCCTCACAATTATTTGCTATTGTCAATACTTTTTAAAATTTAATTTTAACCATTTTACATGTATTTAGTAATATCTCATCAGTTCATTTTTTAACATCTTTATTGGAGTATAATTGCTTTACAATGGTGTGTTAGTTTCTCCTTTATAACAAAGTGAATCAGCTATACATATACATATATCCCCATATCTCTTCCCTCTTGCATGTCCCTCCCTATCCCACCCCTCACAAAGCACCGAGGTGATCTCCCTGTTCCCACTAGCTATCTATTTTACATTAGGTAGTGTATATATGTCCATGCCACTCTCTCACTTTGTCCCAGCTTACCCTTCCCCCTCCCCATGTCCTCAAGAGTCATTCTCTAGTAGGTCTGCATCTTTATTCCTGTCTTGCCCCTAGGTTCTTCGTGACTTTTTTTTTTTTTTAATTCCATACATATGTGTTAGCATACGATATTTGTTTTTCTTTCTGACTTACTTCAATCTGTATGACAGACTCTAGGTCCATCCACCTCACTACAAATAACTCAATTTTGTTTCTTTTTATGGCTGAATCTCATCAGTTTTAATTGTGTTTCCCTAATAGCTGTGCTGTTGAATATCTTTTCATGTGCTTATTTGCCATTGACATATCCTCTTCAGTGAAAATTATATTCATGTCTTTTGTTAAAACTGTACTGATCATACAATTTTGAAGTGGCAGGCATGCGGGGGGAATTCCCACAGAACGAAGCAATTCTCAGATACCAGCATGGAAAGCAATTCTAACACTATATACCAGGAGATAGCATCAGATCCCACAGGCTAAGGGCTTAGGCCCACATGACTGCCCCTCCCCACTTCAGATGCATCAATTACAAGCCCAGGTCAGTAGTCATCTGTGATTCTACCCAGCTGCCCATAGATCATAGATTCCAATGACTCCCTCTTTGTGTTTGATTAATTTGCTAGAGCAGCTCACAGAACTCGGGGAAACATTTTACTTACTAGATTACCAGTTTACTATCAAAGGACATAACTCAGCAATAGCCAGATAGAAGAGATGCATAGAGCAAGGTATGGGGAAAGGGTGCAGAGATTTCATGCTCTGAGTATGCCCCTTTCCCAGCACCTCCAGGTGTTCACCAACCAGGAAGCTCTCCGAACCCTGTCCTTTTAGGGTTTTATGGAGATTTTATTACATAGTCACAATTGATTAAAACATTGCCCATTGGTGACTGATGCAAGCTCCAGCTCCTCTACCCACCCCAGATATCACAGGGTGGAACTGAAAGTTCCACCCCTCTACTCATGGTTGGTTACCCTGGCAACCAGCCTCCATCTTTAGGTGCTTTCCAAAAGTCACCTCTTTAACATAAACCTAGTTGTGGAAAGGGGCTTGTTATGAATGACAAAATACTTATTTCACTTTTATGGCTCCAAAGCAACTTCAGGAACTGAGGACAGGAAATCCAAATATTATTACAACTGATGCTCCCATTATACTCTTACCACTCAGGAAATTCTAAACATTTGGGGAGTTGTAAGCCAGCAACCATAGACAGACCAAATATATATGAGAAATATATTTTGGTCATCTGAATGACCAAATATATATTTCTTATAAATCACAATATTACATTTGCCCGGTTGGATTGCTTGAGTATATAGGCTACATGCTAGCCCTTTCTTGGATATATGATTTGCAAATATATTCTCCCAGTATATAGCTTGTTTATTCATCCTTTTAAGAGGGTCATTCATAGAGCAAATGTTTCTAATGCTGATGAAGTCCAACTTAACAATTAGTCTGTTATGGGCCATATTTTTTGTGTTAAGCCTAAGAATTCCTTGCCTAGCTGTAAATTCTAAAGGTTCTATCCCTTGTTGCCTCTAAAAGTTTTGTAGTTTTACACTTTTCAGTTAAGTCTGTGATCCATTTGAGCTAGTTTTTGTGTAAGATGTTAGGTTTAGATTGAGGATCACTTTTTAGCCAATGAATGTCCAATTACTCCAGCACCATTTGTTGAAAAGGTTATTCTTCCTCCACTGAATTATTTTTGCACCTTCATCAAGAAGCAGTTGGAGAAATGAAATACTTAGATATAAATTTACTAAAATATGTATTGGATCTATATGTAAAAAACTGTAAAACACTGATGAAAGAGATCACAGAAAAACAAAATAAATGGGGAATATATTCTGTTATGAATTGGAAGACTCAAAATTATTAAAATGTCAATTCTTCCCAACCTGCACAATAGATTCAACACAATACAAGTCAAAATCCCAACTAGCTATTTTGTAGATGTTGACAAGCTGATTCTAAAATTTATGAAAAAACAAAAGAACTAAAATAGCAAAACAATACCGGAGAAGAAAAAAGTTCAGAGACTCATAATACCCACTTTCTAGAATTACTATAAAGCTACAGTAATAAAGAGAGTTCAATATTAGCAAAATAATAGGCACATAAATCAAGGGAATAGAATAGAGGGGCTTGAAATAGACTCACACCAATATAGTCAAGTGATTTTTAACAAAGGCACGAAGGCAATTTAATGGAGGAGGGATAGTATTTTCAACAAATAGGGCTAAAGCAATTAGACTTCCTTGTGCAAAACATGAATCTAGATTTCCCTCTTAAATTACACAAAAATTAACTCAAAATGTATCACAGGCCTGATGTGTTTCTTTGTGTGTATATAAGTATATGTATCTGTATATGCATATGTAAAACTATTGCTATACTAAGAGAGAAGATGATTTTATATATAATACTCCATTAAAACCAGAGAAGGCAGAAAACAAGTGAAAAACAAAAACAAACAAAAATGAAATAAAGAACAAAGGCAATGGATAGAAAACAATTACAAATATGGTAGATATTATATCAATGATCACTTTAAACATCAATGATTGAAATACAACAATTAAAAGAGAGAGATTCTCAGAGTAAATTATAAAAAATAAGACCCAATACTATACTGTCTACAAGAAACTCTCTTGGCATATAAAGACACAGCTAAATTAAAAGTAAAGGGGTAGAGAAAGATATACCATGCTATATTAATTTCATACAAAGCTGATTTCAGAACAAGGGAAATAATGAAGGATAAGAAAAAACATTACATAATAAAAAGAGGTCAGTTTTCCAAAAAGACTCCCATGTCTATGTCTGTCTCTAAATTTCCCCTTCTTTCATACTGTATCAGAAGTCACCCAAATAACCTCCTCTAAGCTTAATTAATTATATCTACAACAACCCTATTTCCAAATGAGGTAACATTACTTAGTACTGTGGTGGGGACTTTAACATGAAATTTAGGAATACACAATTCAACCCATAATGACAAGATACACAACATTCTGGGCTACAAAACACACCTTAACAGGAATAACAATATAATTCAAACACAGTGTCCTCGTAGACCACAATGAAATTAACTCAAATCAATAGCAGAAAGAGAGCTGGATTATCTCAAAATACTTTGAGATTAAACAACAAACTCCTAACTAACACATAGGTCAAATAATAAGTCTCAAGAAAAAATTTAAACATATTTTGAACTAGATGATAATAAAAATACCACTGGTGAAAATGTGTGGGATGCAGGTAAAGCAAGTGATTGGATGAAAATTTATAGCATCTATTGTGTATGTTAGGAAAGAGAGACCTGTAATCAATAATCTAAGCTTTCTCCTTAAAAAACTAGAAAAGCAAATGAATCCAAAGTAGACAAAAGAAAAGATAATAATAATTAGAGCAGAAATCAGTAAAATTTAAAACAGGAAATCCATAGAAAAAATAAATGAAACCAAAAGCTGGTTCTTTTAAATGATCAAAAAAATTGAGAAACCTCTAATGAGGCTATCAAAAATAAAAAGGGATAAGGCAGGCAAAAATAACTAATATTAGAAATGAAAGAGGGGCCATCATAACTGATCATGTAGATATTAAAAAGGATATTATAAACAATCCTATGCCCATAAATTTGGTAACACAGATTAAATGGACCCATTCCTTGAACAAATACAATCTACCAAATTCACCAAATTTTACAGAAGAAAAAATAGACATTATGAATAGGCCTATATCTATTAAAAACATCGAATCATTAATTAATAACCTTCCAAAACAGAAATCTCCAGGCCCAGATGAGTTCACTAGTAAATTTTATCAAATATTTAAAGAGGAAATTGTACCATTTTTCTACAGTCTCTTTCAGATAACAGAAGTAGAAGGAACACTTCCTAACTCATTGTATTAGGCCAGCATTACCCTAATATAAAAAGGACAGAAAGACATTATGTTACAAGAAAGGAAAAGTACAACCATAAGTGCAAATCCTCAACCAAATTTTACCAAGTCAAATCCAACAGTTTATAAGGAGAATTATATACAGGACTTGGTGGTGTGGAATCATATACCATGATCCAGGTGTGGAAGGCTGTTTCAACTTTCAAAAACAAATTAATGTAATCCATTAGATCAAGAGGCTAAAGAAGAAAAAAACTTATATGAAAAAATCAATAGATGCATAAAATGCATTTGACAAAATCCAGCATCGATTCCTGATACTCTCAGCAAACTAGAGTTAACTTCATCAATTTAATAAAGAATATCCACAAGAAACCTATAGCTAACATCATACTTAATGATGACAAACTAGATGTTTTCCTGCTAAGAACATGAAGAAGGCAAGGATGTCCCATCTCACCATTCCTACTCAACATTTTACTGGAAGTCTTAGTTCATCCTGCTACAACTTAACTCTTTTGTTTACATAACATTTATGATATTAGGATCACAGATAATCTAGTTTTAAATTTTATCCTTATAAAATATGATAAAATGAGAAGAGGTGGGTGTATACAGTGACCAGGGTTATTTGAATTATGAAAAGAGGAGTATCTATAACTGTTAGAAAGATGATTGTGCTTCAGAAGTAAAACATACTAATTCCAAAGCAATAGACATGGATTGCTAATGTGTGAGTCTAAGAATGTATTCAAGATAGCAGCAGAATCAATTCATAAATTATCCTTATGGTTCAGAGTAGTATTATAGGCAAACTTATTATGAGTGGAATGACTTTGCTGCTTAAGTGTGTATAAGGGGAAAGAGTTAGTAGTACTACGATATTCGCAGCAGAAGAGTGACTCAGTATATCAACAATGCACAGGCTCTGAGGTTATGGAGACTTCACGGCTTCTGTGAAGTTGAAGTGTCTGTGTGGTTTACACAGTCTACTCCTTTGGTAAGAAGGACCAAGCAAGAATAAGACCAGTTATAACTATAACATATTTCATGCTCTGTGTTATTAGGGGAAATCCATTGATGTCATAACTAACTAGAAAAGAGGTCTTAGATTTAACATTGAACACAAGAATTAATGGATGATTCCTTTATGGCATCATTTGTAACATTTAAAAAATTGGGAGTAACTAATATTCAACACAAAAGAAACAGTTGAAAAAATGGTAGATAAATAAGAAATACCATGTAAGTAGTGTAAATAATGTTTGAAAAATATTTCATGACATATGGTAAAATATTTAAAAGATCATGCAGACCTGCACAACAATAAGGTGTTAAACAGTGGGCATGTAGACATTTAAAGACTCTTCCCATTTTCTATATATCCCGTAAACCTCCTAGAGTCACGAAAAAACAAAGAAGAATTATTCCAAAAAAGGATTAAAATGGGTTGTTCTGCCAATCTAGAGAACAGAAATATTTTTATTTTCTTCATTCCTCTATATCTAACTTTCACAGTAAGATTATATACATGATATATATATATATATATACATATATATGATTATATATTTACATATAGAAAGAAAGAAAAAAAAATATATATATATACACAGAGAAAAAAGGCTATAAATATACAGATCTATTACATACACATACAGAGCATATATTACTTTATTTTTTAATTTCAATAAAAAAAATCATTATGACTTTGTCTATTCTTCTTTTCACCCCTGCCTTGACTGCTCCATAGAACAGGCATTATTTTGTGTGTAATCTCTTCATTGACGTTTCTTCAGAGCCTGTAATAGTGCTTGACAAATGACAGGCACTGAATAAATATTGAATGTCTATCTTATTATGAGATAGATAGGATCATATTCTAAAGGGACAGAATTATTTCATTCATGTTTAATGAACATATGGTCATATGCTGTCATTAAAAATGGTAAATAGGGCTTCCCTGGTGGCACAGTGGTTGAGAATCTGCCTGCCGATGCAGGGGACACGGGTTTTTGTCCCTGTCTGGGAGGATCCCACATGCCGCGGAGCGGCTGGGCCCATGAGCCATGGTAGCTGGGCCTGCGCACTCCGCGGTGGGAGAGGCCACAGCAGTGAGAGGCCCACGTACCACAAAAAAAAAAAAAAAAAAAAGGTAAATAGTAATGCTTAATGGTTTTTTTGATGTTTTATAACATTAAGTTAGTCTTTTAGAAAAAAAATACAATCTTTAAAGTTCCTCTTTTAGTAATTAAAATTAAAGAAAATATCAATCTGTTACTTATAGGGTGATCTCTATTATCTAGAAATTATGTGAAACAGGGACCTGCCATATGAAGGGCCCTGGGTCTCACTGTCATGAATATCTGAGATTTTAGATATTAATCTCCAACTAGGATTATTCATGAAGTGAACATATTTTTAATGTGTTAAAGTATCAGTTGGCTAACTGTGATAATTTAAAGTCTTACTCAATTTTGGCAAACTCATTTTGCTATTTCATCATTTAAAATATATTGGGAATCTCAAAAACAAAATGTCCTGGGCCTCTTTCAACCTCTCTGAAACTCTGATGAGAAACATGAAAATACCAGATGCCCTGATAATTTTTCTTCTTTTAAACCCTTATTTTAAGAAGCTATTTATAAATTATGACAAAAATGGGACACTTAGGCTCTTAAGTGTTAATTCCTGATGTGTATTATCATTTTCTCTATTTATCATATTTTATGCAAGGAGCATTACATTTAGCTTTTCAACTCTAAATTTAAGTCTGCCTCTCTTTTCTTGTTTTAGATTTCGCTGATGATACTGACTGGGGGAAAAATATTTGAGAAGTCAAATCAAATTTAACTGGTTAGTTCACTAATTAAGCCAGGCACTCTGTGAGGTGTTCTCATGTATGTGATTCCATTAATGTTTCGCTAAATATTCTACTATACGTGGACTTCAAACACCTTTCTTTAAATGTGGAGCAATGTTAACAGAAAAATGTTGAATTGTTTGCTTATTTTCATGTTTGTGTTTATGCTCGGTCTACCAAAAGTAAGGCTGCCACTTCTCCCTGGAGTAAATTATACATTTTTTTTAAAACACTGGAAAAAGAAACTTTGGCAAAGACAAATCAAATTGTCTGTGTCTTTATTTCTTTATTAAAGCAATGCTAAACAATATTTATGTATTATCAGCACTCTTGTCAGCCTTGGATGGAAGTTGGGAATTTTTACGAATAAGAACACTTCTGAACTATAAATGCTGAAATCTATTTGCAACTTACTTTTATCTTATTAGGAACACAGAGAGACACGTTCTCCCTTAGCCCATCTGGTGGTAGGGGAATATCACAAAGTAGGAAGGATTCCTAATAAAGGTGGTTGTAGGATCACAGCTTTTAGATGTCAATTATGCCACTCCAGATAGATATGGTATAGCTTATCTTCATATGTTAGCTTCCTTCCTTAAAAACAACTGCCTTAATTTGGTACTTCCATTAAATCCTTTGAAAAGGGAAAACATTATTTATGTTAGAGCACTTGGGTTCCTTTTGAGAACCAGGACCTCTAGTAATAATATGAATGAATAACTTTATTTGATCAAGCAATAGTAAAATCAGTTTTTTTTTCAATATGACTGTCACTGTGATCTTATTCATCAAAATAATTAGACTAGATTTGATTATATTTGTTAAAATGACCAAACTGGTTCAATCAATAGATTTTATTCAAAACAGTTTTCCAAAACATTAAAAATTTTTTGACAAATTCTGACTACGATCCAAAAATCTTTGGCAAAGAATAAAATTTTAAAAAATGATTGAATTTTCATGCCATGTAGACATATTTGGAAGTGGAATCACAGGCTTTGAGACACAAACAGAAGTTAGTATTCTTTCATCTCTGTTACTTCCTTAAGTAGAAGGTTAAGGAGGTAACCTCAATCAAACAAATTGTTAAATTTATTTTCAAAATTGAAACAGTTACTTTTTAGTTCATATAGGTAATACCCTAGTGTTTGCCATTACCTGAGATACCACATTGGTTTATTGGGCCCGCTGTTTCTATATTTGTCACTAGGCACCTTCTTTCATTAGTATTGATTGATAAAATTTTAATATACAAGATGGCAGAGTAGAAGGACTTGAGCTCATGTGCTCTCATGAAAACACCAAAATCACAACTAACTGCTGAACAACCATCAACAAAAAAGATGCAAACCTATCGAAAAAGATACTCTACACCCAAAGACAAAGAAAAAGCCACAATGAGATGGCAGGAGGGATGCTTTCACATTATGATTAAATCCCATATGCTGGGTGAGCAACCCACAAAATGGAAAATAATTATATCAGAGGTTCTCCCATAGGAGTGAGAGTTCTGAGCCCCATGTTAATTGCCCCAGGCTCTGGGTCTGGCAATGGGAGGAGGAGCCCAGAGCATTTGACTTTGGAGGTCAGTGGGGCTTGAGTGCAAGAGCTCCACAGGACTGAGGGAAACAGGGACTACACTCTTAGAGGGCAAACACAACGTTTCATGTGCACTGGGACCCAGGGCAAAGCAGTGACTCCATAAGAGCCTGGGCCAGATCTACCTGTGGGTCTTGGAGGGTCTCCTGGGGAGGCAGGGCTTGGCTGTGGCTCACTGTTGGGGCAAGGTCACTGGTGACAGATGCCCCAGGGAATACACATAGGCATGAGATCTCCCAGAGGTCACCATTTTGGAATCTGAGACCTGGCCCCACCCAACAGCCTGCAGCCTCCAGTGCTGGGATACCTCAGGCCAAACAACAAAAAGGGTGGGAACACAGCCCCAACCATCAGCAGGGAGGCAGTCTAAAGTCATCTTGAGCCAGCACCTGCCTATAAACACACCACTTGACATGGCCCCGCCCGCCAGAGGGATAAGACACAGCCCCACCCACCAGTGAGGAGGCACTGGTCTCTTCCACCAGGAAGGCTGCACAAGCCCCTCGACCAACCTCACCCACTGGGGGAAGACACCAGAACCAAGAAGAATTACAATCCTGCAGCCTGAGGAACAGAGAGTACAAACACAGAAAGTTAGAAAAATGAGATGGCAGAGAAATATGTTCCAGATGAGGAATGAGATAAAACCCCAGAAGAACAACAAAGTGAAGTGGAGATAGGCAATCTACCTGAAAAATAATTCAAAGTAATAATAGTAAAGATGATCCAAAATCTCCAAAAAAGAATGGAGGCATGGACTTAGAGGATAAAAGAAATAATTAGTAAAGATCTAGAAGAAGCTTTAAAGAACAAACAAACAGATGAACAATATAACAACTGAAATGAAAAATACATTAGAAGGAATAAATAGCAGAATAAATGAAGCAGAAGAATGAATAAGTGAGCTGGAAGACAGATTAGTGGAAATCTCTGCTGCACAACAGAATAAAGAATAAAGAAAGAAGAATGTAAAGAAATGAGGACAGTCTAAGGGACCTCTGCGACATTAAACATGCCAACATTTGCACTCTAGGGGTCCCAGAAGAAGAAGAGAGAAAGGGCCTGAGAAAATATTTGAAGAGATTATAGGCAAAAACTTCCCTAACATGGGAAAGGAAACAGTCACACAAGTCCTAGAGACACAGAGAGTCCCATACAGTATTAAGTCAAGGAGGAATATGCCAAGACACATATTAATCAAATTGAAAAAAATTAAAGACAAAGAGAAAATATTAAAAGCAGCAAGGGAAAAGCAACAAATAACATACAAGGGAATCCACATAAGGTTATCAGCAGATTTTTCAGCAGAAACTCTGCAGGCCAGAAGGGAGTGGCATAATATATTTAAAATGATGAAAGGGATAAAACTACAACTATGAATACTCTACCCAGCAAGGCTCTTGTTCAGATTTGACAGTGAAATCAAAAGTTTTAGAGAAACTTGCTTTCTTCTCAAGCAAAAGCTAAGAGAATTCAGCACCACCAACGCAGCTTTACAACAAATGCTGAAGGAACTGCTCTAGATGGAAAAAAAAGACCACAACTAGGAACAAGAAAATTGCAAATGGGAAAGCTCACCACTAAAGGCAAACATACAGAAAAGTTAGTAAATCATCCACACAAAAATATGACATCAAACCCAGCAACTGTGAGGAGAGTACAAAATCAGGATATTGGAAATTAAGAGACCAGCAACTTAAAACATATGTGGGCTGCTATATCAAAACCTCATGGAGACCACAAAGCAAAAATCTACAAAAGATACACACACACAAAAGAAAATGCAATCCAAACACAACAATAAAGATAGTCATCAAATCACAAGAGAACAAAAGAGGAAGCGAAGAAAAAAGACCTATAAAAACAAATCCAAAACAATTAACAAGATGGCAATAAAAATATACATATCAATAATTACCTTAAATGTAAATGGATTAAATGCTCCAACCAAAAGACATAGACTGGCTGAATGGATACAAAAACAAGATCCGTATATATGCTATCTACAAGAGACCCAATTTGGATCTAGGGACTCATACAGAATGAAAGTGAGGGGATGAAAAAAGGTATTCCATGCAAATGGAAATCAAAAGAAAGCTGGGGTAGCTATACTTGTGACAGACAAAAAAGACTTTATATTAAAGACTGTTACAAAAGACAAAGAGGGACACTATAATGGTCAAGGGATCAATCCAAGAAGAAAATATAACAACTGTAAATATATATGTACCCAGCATAGGAACACCTCAATATATAAGGCAAATGCTAACAACCATGAAAGGGGAAATCAACAGTAACACAAGAATAGTAGGGGACTTTAACACCCCACTTACACCAATGGACAGATCATCCAGACAGAAAATCAGTAAGAAAACACAGACCTTAAATGACACATTAGACTAGATGGACTTAATTGATACTTATAGAACATTCCATCCAGAAGCAGCAGAATACACATTCTTCTCAAGTGCACATGAAACATTCTCCAGGATATATTACATGCTGGGCCACAAAGCAAGCCTCAGTAAATTTAAGAAACTTGAAATCATATCAAGCATCTATTCTGACCACAAAGCTATGAGATTAGAAATAAATTACAGGGAAAAAACATAAAAAAAACACAAACACATGGAGGCTAAACAATACGCTACTAAATAACCAAGAGATCACTGAAGAAATCAAAGAGGAAATCAAAAAATACCTAGAGAGAAATGAAAATAACAACACAATGATCCATAACCTATGGGATGCAGCAAAAAAAGTTCTACAGTTCTAAGAGGGAAGTTTATAGCAATAATCTTACTCAGGATATAAGAAAAATCTCAAATAAACAACCTAATCTTACACCTAAAGCAACTAGAGAAAGAAGAACAAACAAAACCCAAAGTTAGTCAAAGGTAATAAATCATAAAGATCAGAGACAAAGAAAACAATAGCAAAGATCAATGAAACTAAAAGGTGGTTCTTTGAAAGATAAACAAAATCCATAAACTTTTAGCCAGACTCATCCAGAAAAAAAGGGAGAGGGCAAAATTCAACAAATTTAGAAATGAATAAGGAGAAGTAACAACTGACACCACAGAAATACAGAGGATCATAAGAGACTACTACAAGCAACTATATGCCAATAAGTGGACAACCTAGAAGAAATTGACAAATTCTTAGAAAGGTACAACCTTCCAAGACTGAACAAGGAAGAAATAGAAAATATGAACAGACTAATCACAAGTACTGAAATTGAAACTGTGATTAAAAAACTTCCAACAAACAAAAGTCCAGGTCCAGATGGTTTCACAGGCAAATTCTATCAAACATTTAGAGAACAGTTAACACCTATCCTTCTCAAACTCTTACAAAAATTTGCAGAGTAAGGAACACTCCCCAACTCATTCTATGAGGCCACTATCATGCTGATATCAAAACCAAACTAAGGTACCACAAAAACGAAAATTACAGACCAATATCACTGATGAACATTTACGTAAAAATCCTCAACAGAGTACTAGCAAACTGGCCCCAACAATCTATAAAAAGGATCATACACCATGATCAACTGGGATTTGTCCCAGGGATGCAAGGATATTTCAATATCACAAATCAAGCAGTGTGATACACCACACCAACATATTGAAGAATAAAACCATATGATCATCTCAATAGAAGCAGAAAAAGCTTTTGACAAAATTCACACTGATTTATGATATAAACTCTCCAGAAAGTGGGCACTGAGGGAACCTACCTCAACATAATAAAGGCTATATATGACAATTGAAGCTAACATCATATTCAATGATGAAAAGCTGAAAGCATTTCCTCTAAGATCAGGAACAAGACAAGGATGCCCACTCTTGCCACTTTTATTCACTTTAATTTTGGAAGTCCTAGCCGTGGCAAGCAGAGAAGAAAAAGAAATAAAAGGAATCCAAATTGGAAAAGAAAAAGTAAAATTGTCACTGTTTGCAGATGACATGATACTATGTATAGAAAATCCTAAAGATGTTACCAGTAAACTACTAGAACTCATCAATGAGTTCAGCAAAGTTGCTGGATACAAAATTAATACACAGAAATCTGTTGCATTACTACACACTGACAATGAAAGATCAGAAAGAGAAATTAAGAAAACAATCCCATTTACCACTGCATCAAAAAGAATAAAATACATAGGAATGAACTTATCTAAGGAGGCAAAGGACCTGTACTCCAAAAACTATAAGAAACTGATGAAAGAAATAGATGCTAACACAGATAGAAATACCATGTTCTTGGATTGGAAGAATCAATACTTTCAAAATGACTACACTACCCAAGGCAATCTACTGATTCGATGCAGTCCCCATCAAACTACCAATGGCATTTTTCAAAGAACTAAACCAAAAAATTTTTAAATTTGTATGGAAACCCAAAAGCCCCTGAAGAGCCAAAGCAATCCTGAGAAAGAAAAGCCAAGCTGGAGGAATCAGCCTCCCTGACTTCAGACTATACTACAAAGCTACAGTCACCAAAATAATATGGTACTGGGGCAAGTACAGAAATACAGATCAATGGAACAGGATAGAAAGCACAGAAATAAACCCACACACCTATGGTCAATCAGTCTATGAACTACTATATTCAACTATGCAAGAATATACAATGGAGAAAAGACAGTCTCTTCAGTAAGTGGTTCTGGGAAAACTGGACAATTACATATAAAAGAATGAAACTAGAACATTCTCTAACACCATACACAAAAATAAACTCAAAATGGATTAAAGACCTAAATGTAAGACTGGATACTATACAACTCTTAGAGGAAAACATAGGCAGAACACTCTTTGACATAAATCGCAGTAATATCTTTTTGGATCCACCTCTTCGAGTAATGAAAATAAAAACAAAAATAAACAAGTGGGACCTAATTAAACTTGAAAGCTTTTTACACAGTAGAGGGATCCATAAACAAAACAAAAATATAACCCACAGAATGGGAGAAAATATTTGCAAACAAAGTGATCAACAAGGGATTAATCTTTAAAGTATACAACAGCTCATACAGCTCAATATCAATCAAAAAAACCAAACAACCCAATCAAAAAATGGGCAGAAGACCCAAATAGAAATTTCTCCAAATAAGACATACAGATGGCCAAAAAGCACATGAAAAGATGCTCAACATTAGTAATTATCAGAGAAATGAAAATCAAACTATAAAGTGGTATCACCTCACACCACTCAGAATGGCCATCATCAAAAAGTCTACAAACAATAAATGCTGGAGATGGTGTGGAGAAAAGGGAACCCTCCTACACTGTTGGTGGGAATGTAATTTGGTACAACCACTATGGAGAACAGTATGGAGGTTCCTCCAAAAGCTAAAAATAGAACTACCATATAATCAAGCAATCCCACTGCTAGGCATATACCCAGAGAAAACCATAATTTGAAAAGACAGATGTACCCCAGTGTTCATTGCAGCACTATTTACAATAGACAGGACATGGAAGCAACCTAAATGTCCATCAACAGAGGAATGGATAAAGGAGATGTGGTACATATATACAATGGAATATTACTCAGCCATAAAGAGGAATGAAGTAATGCCACTTGCAGCAACATGGATGGACATAGAGATTATCATACTAAGTGAAGTAAGTCTGACAGAGAAAGACAAATATATGATATCACTTATGTGGAATCTAAGAAAATGATACAAATGAATTTATTTACAAAACAGAAACAGACTGACAGACTTCAAAAACAAACTTATGGTTACCAAAGGGGAAAGGTGGGGTGAGGGATAAATTAGGAGTTTTGGATTAACGTATACACACCACTATCTATAAAATAAGTAATCAACAAGGACCTAATATATAGCATAGGGAACTCAATAATCTGTAATAAACTACATGGGAAAAGAATCTGAAAAAGGATGGATATATGTATATGTAAAAAAAATTAAAAAATACTGCTTGACAAAAAGGAGATATTGTGGTAGATTGAGTACATATCTGTTTTGTACCTCCCCCCCCCCATTCAATATGCTAGGAAAAGAAGTGGAGAAGGGAAATATTAGCATAAGCCCACTGAAAATATAAGAGTAACAGTGAGATAACTTCAAAAATAGAGAATGAGGGTTCTTCAAATTTCTGAATGAAGGGGATAAAATTGGCTAGATCATTAAATGTACGACAGATTCACTTGGACACACTCTTCCCCTATGGGATTAAATATATCAATAAAATGCATAGGTGAGCTGAACAAAAAGAAGTCAATTCATCACAGGCAAAAAGTGAAACATTCAAAGTCAAGCCATGTAAAACCCAAACAAGTTAAAACCATGTAAGTGCCACAGGTATTGGGAGGTGGAAGAAGCAAATATATTGTCTCTGTGGACTGGAAGTTAGAATTTAAATCCCTACATGGAGAATTTAAATCCCTACATGGACATGTTAAACATGGTCTTTGGAGTATATGAGATACATAGAGGAAACAGGCCTCTGTATAAATCCAGTTCCTTGGAATGTTTGGGTTCTCCATCAAAAAAAAATCTCATCCACCAGCTCAGGGAAACAGGCTGTTATGGTCGTTTAAAACTAGAATGGAATAGAATCTTTAAAACGTAATACTTAGTTGAGAAAAAAAAGAACAAATTAAAACTAAAGTTTTTTATGTTATATAATGCTTTTATTGATAACTATTTGTCTACATATATATATCTACACATTTTCTGGCTATAACAAATTTTTGATAGAAAAATAAAAGTGAAAACACTATGTAAAAAAATACATTACCTCCTAGTGTCTAAGGGAACATGCATAATGAAACACTGTCACTTATTTACTGGTTCACATGGCATCAGCCTCAGTTTCGAGATTGAAATGACAACTTGTAACATTGAAATGTGTCAGAGTGATCATAAAATGAGAATATGAGAGGTAGAAAGAAGCTTAAAGGTCAGTTAATTGTATCTTCCTTCGAAGAAGGGAACACATTCCATGCTATCCACGACTAGTGTTCATCCAAGTTTAGCAGCATACTTCTAGTGACAAACGTTCAGCCCTCTGAGAGACAGTCCATTCCCTTGTTGGAACTCTCACTGTTATACAAGCACACTACCTTGTTTTGAATGGAAATATACATCTGAATAATTACCATCCATGGAAATTGCTTATGTTATCTGAAGCAATACAATTGACTCTAGTCCCTACTTCCTATCACAATATTTCAAATATTTGAATGTACCTCTGTATTCCTTAGGTCTTGCTGTACATAGTTGAAGCATATCATCATTTCTCAATTTTTCCTCATATCATACAGCTTCAAGGCCTTTCATTCTCAAGGCCAATCTTATGTTTTTACAGACTATAGTTTATAAATATGGACCATTCTTTAAAATGATGGCAAGGAAATGTAAATGAGACATTTCACATTTAGTTGGGCCATGGATAGAGTACAGTGCAACTAATGAGTATTTAGATCTGAACATTATTTTTCTGATAATCCTACTTTTTATTAAACTAGATGTTTTCCTACAAGCATACTACATTTAAAATAATTATATACAGCATAATCATTTGCTTTTTTTAGTTTCACTTCCTATTAACAGTTGTTAAGCCTCCCATATTCTTTTAACTTTGCAGCTGTTTAAGTTTACCTAAAGAACTTCACATTTATCATTATTAATATCAAGCAGCATGGATTGCTACATGGACCTAGATCATCAATAGTATTAACAGGGATTCATTCTTTAGAATCCTGATTTTGCTAACTCATACAATAGCTTTCTAGCTCTCTTACAATTGTATACAACTCATTATTTAAGTAAGGATGCCTTCTAAAAATATGTTTCTAAGCTCATATTTAGTGGTAAATCTAGCACAATCATCCTGGTCTTTAAATCCCATCTGCTCCGATCGATCAGTGTTTGTGTCATGCTTATTATCAAAAGAAATTTTTTTAGTATCACTTGTTTCATTTACATAATCGATTCAAAAGTTTAATTTTAATTGGAGGGAACTAAGGAAAGAGTTCAGTATCACACTTCTAACAAAAATGCATAGAAACATTTTTTGACAGTCATCATATTTTCTTAATTATATCAGCATCCGTGTAAAGTTTCTCACGCATGCCAGTCAATAATGAAACGTTCTCACAGGCCTTGGTGAAGGAAAGAGTATGTTTAAACCCATTCTTTAGATCTAAATTAATCTAAAATTGATATTCAATAAATTTTAATAAGACAGAAATTCTTGGTATAAGTCATACTTGATTCACTCATGCAAATTCCATATAATCATATCATTTTTTTCTGTTTCCAGAAACCATCTGTTTAATGTAATCTGGAATTTTGAAAAAATATATATTTTCATATGTAAACATTTATATGCACAGAAGATGATCAAAAAATTACAAATAATAAATAGAAATTACTCAAGTGTGGTGTTAATATTTAAACAACCAATCTTTAATTACTAAGCTGTTGATGAAATGATAGCCAGAGGAAGCTATACTAGGGCATTTAACTGTGTCCTTGCTTTCCTTGTATTATCTTGGTCCTTAAACAACAAAGTACATTTCTACCTTTTTTTTTTTTTTTTTTTTTTTTTGTGGTACGCGGGCCTCTCACTGCTGTGGCCTCTCCCGCTGCGGAGCACAGGCCCCGGACGCGCAGGCTCAGCGGCCATGGCTCACGGGCCCAGCCGCTCCGCGGCATGCGGGATCCCCCCGGACCGGGGCACGAACCCGCGTCCCCTGCATCGGCAGGCGGACTCTCAACCACTGCGCCACCAGGGAAGCCCTCTACCTTTGTTTTATTGATGTGGATAAACAAGTGTCATGCCATGTATCTCAAAGAAGTCATTCACAGAACACGTTATGACAATTTAACACCCCTGATGCTTACCCGCACAACAGTTAAACACAGCAAACACATGCTATTAGATGTATAGCCTTGCTAGACAGAAAAGATACTTGATACTCAAGTATCAAAATTTTTATTTACTTTTTTTTAATGCTTAAATTCTACTTTTAGGTTATTTTCCCAAGGGGGAAAAAATGAGAAAAAAATATATATGTAACTAATTAGTGTTAGTTACATAAATACATACAATGAAAACTCTATACAGCTAAATGCATATCTATGCAAATTGATATTTATTGGCTTGGAAATATATTCAACATATATTAAAAGAAAAAATACAGTTGCATGGATTATAATGGTCCCATTTTGTGAAATTACATACATACAAAACTGTGCATTATTTATTCACCTGCAGTTTCATACAGGCAAATCTAGAAATGTATGCTTCTGAATTTTAACAGTATTCTTATTTGTTGATATAATTTCTGATACTTAAATGTTTTAAAGATTTTGTTTCCTATGTTATACTTATTTTTCTACAGTGAATATATAGAGCAATGCTTAAAATGAAGTATTAAAAACCTGTATTCGCACATTTTCTTTAATAATTAAAAACATAAAAACCTGTTCTTAATATACTGATTTGAAGGCTCTACTTAATTAAACTTTTATGAGTATTCACTATATCTCTAGAAGAAATTACTTATCAACTACATAAAGTGCATAACACATTACTTCAAAATCAGTTAATTAAATATTCAAACCGATGTCTGACATTGAAATATGACTGATTAGATACAATTTTTAAACCCATTTGTAAAGCCCAGCTGATTGATTCTTTGTAAAAATTGACCTGGATCACTAAGTTATTCACTTTTAATTGTAGCAACAAACATATTTCTGCTATAATTTTGTACAATCACTTATTAATTTCCCCCACTATCTTTCAAATGTCATTTGAACTGCTACATAAGCTGCAGTCTAAATCATTTTAATTGCTAAATTTCCTTCTCAGAACTACTTAAAAATAAAAAGGTAATTCAGGCAATTAATCTGTCAGTGAGCAAACAACACAGAAAAAAGGCTTGATTAGCTAGAAGCCACCTTATCACACACTTCCGTTAACTTTAATTTCAGGAACGCATCAACTATAGGAAGAAAAAAAGGGAGAATTTTAGATTTGGAAACAAAGCAAACAAAATCCCTTAAAACAAAGCTTTGGGAAATAACTGCTTCTTTGCTCTTACAAACAAAGCTTATCATTTAAATCCTTTTTACTTCCTTTTCCCAAGATTCAAAGAAAGACTTGACCTTAAACTCTTTTTCCACTTCTACTATTCAAGGTTAAAGCCTCCACTTCTTGGCTTTGATCCTCTGACATCCCATGATTGAGCTTCCAAACTATACCAGGTCCAGCAATGCATTATTTTTTTCATTATTTTCTCCTTTTCACTTGTCAACCTAAATAAACAGGTAAACTGAAGCAAATTCGAATTACCAGAAATTGAGTTCATTCAGAAACAGCGGAGGAATTGCAATTCGGTGAAACGCATGCGTAGCAAGTTACAGGAGACTGTTGAGGGTTTGGGGCGAGCCGTATTTATGGGCAAGGAGTGGAAATAGGGGGAAGTCCAGCCAGAGTTTAAGTAGTAAATTACTGGCTTGAAGTTGGCGAGAGATTATTGGCAGATGTTCATTGGTCAGAAGGTAAGTCTCAGTCTTTTGTAAATCAGGCATTTTTGGGAAACCAGTCTCTCAGTCCTTAGGTTTTCTTCTTCTGAGGGTGCATGCCTGAGATTGTTTCATATCCTCTAGTTCCATTTTAGGACAACTTTTCACATGTTTATGTCCTTTAATCATATAACATGACCTCAACATTTTTATCTTAAAAATATGTTCACTTCAAAACCAAAGTTCTCAAATCATTCAACCATGTGTCTTCCTCACTTTATTACCCTGTATTATTTAATATTAACATCCTGTTCTCTGTAATCTGTCTTTTCTCCAACCATTATTCTAAGATCTTTCTCAGGTCCTAAACGATGTCTCAAACAGCCACATTGAATCAAAAAAATGGGTTCTTAATTAGAAAAACCTGGTTTCTCCAGTGATATTTATATAAGCTCAGGCAAGCCACTTAACCTCTCATCTTAGTTTCATCATCTTTAAAGTGAGAATTATTGTAGCTCTCACATTTTTTGTAGACAAATTTGAAAAATTAAGTGAGAAAAATAAATGTGAAGTATCTCAACAATTTGACATTTTAGAGCAGGCATGGAATAAATAGGAAATATTATTTTAAATGTGTTATGTCGATTACCATCTGTAGATGACTTTATCGGCTACTAAATACCTACACCATTTTTTACCCATTCTTCTCACCTATGCAGTTTATTAGCAAATTACCTTGAACCAATCTTGCAAGTAATCATTGATTTCATTGGGCCTCACCTCATTTTTTTGAGGGTTCTCCCTCAAAAACAACAAGCAAAATCACTACATAACCTTTGAAAAACTGCCTATCAACTTTGCATCCCACTCCCAAATCTTTAGCATCACTCATAGACAGACATCTGTTACATGTTTCCAAACTAATAATCTGACATCTTCACTCAAACATTGCTCCACAGAAATGGGGCTCCTCTCGGTTTCTCTATCACAGCAGCCATTCATTTCCATTCTCTGTCCATGCTGCCTGGAATCTGTTCTCTCCCCTCCCCCTCCCCCTCCCCCCCCTCCCCCTCCCCCTCCCCCTCCCCCCCTCCCCCTCCCCCCCCCCTCCCCCTCCCTCTCTCTCTCCCTCCCTCCCTCCTTCCCTCCCTCTCTCTTCTCCCTTGTTTCAGCATTGATTTTACATACCATCTCAGCTGTAAAACCTTCCCTGAACCTTCCCTTTATAGTAACCACTGTAAGTGGAATATATCTGATCTTGTTACAATAGTACATTATATTTAAATGTTTACCTCTCCCTGACCTTTTAAACTATAAATGCACTGATGTGTTGTCACAGCTCATTCATGGATAAGTGAGCCCACATAGGAGTCATCCAACAAATGTTCTTTGAGAGTATTAATGAATCATCTGATATTCCATTCATTTTGAATGTGTTATGTGAATTTATGTTCAGAAACTCTGATACTGAAATATATGATTCTAAAAAATGTTTAAGTTTTTTTTTGTTTATATGATGAGGAATTGTCTTAACCCCAACTCTTTGTGGTATTCAGAAAATTGCACATTTTCAGACTTAGTGAAAAATGCTGACAGACAGTGCTGGAATTGGCACAGTAAGAATAAGGTGCTATGTAAAGAGAGCTATAAATGTTATCACTCTCACTTTAGATGCCTCAAGAAATGGCCCAAACTGATCATTTAAATCCATGTTAAAACTTTAGGAAATTAAGTGGACAAATTTCTTTAGATCAGTTTTCTTTGTTTTTCCATGATTATTTAAGTTTAAAAAAGCATAACAAGCTGCCTAGTGACACAAAGTTTATGTGATGAGATTCTATACTTGAAGGAATAAACGAATAAGAAGAACCATCTTTCTTATAACTGGCTTCTGTCTTACCCTGAAAAATTCTGGTGCTGTGTTCTTTCTGAAGATCAGTTTACATAAATTTTATTACCTACCAGGGAAATTACAGAAAATTATTAACTTATCTTACATGATCTTAACCTATAGTTCTGATGTAATGGATGGGCCTTTAAGAAATACAAACAAGAGGGTTGAATCACAAATGGGCCAGAGGAGAAATACAATCCCACTGTCTGGGCCATCAAAATTAATCTATTACCTGTGGGTAAGAGTGATTTTATAAATAGAGAAATAATATGATCAAATCAAGGAGATAATTGTGATTGTGATGATACAGATTTCTTTGGAAGAGAGAAATAGAAGACTAGGCGTACAGTTGTCGGTTTAAGGCATATGCCCTGGGATCTCTGCAATCACTTTCTGTAACACCGATCCAATCACCTTGCTTACCTTCCTGAACACTCTCAGGACCTCCTCTTCAATATGACACACATGGCCTCTCCTTTAAATTCCTTGTCACTCATTGGAGCTACTCCAGCATTCTGTTTTCCTACCCAAGATATCTTTATGTACAAAATCTTCCTGTCTCTTCTTCTTTAAAATGCTCTTTATTGACCACCTCCCTCCCCAGTCCTTAGCCTAGTTATTTCCTCCTGTTCCTTCAGATGGCAAAAAGGCCACTCAAACCTCTCAATCAGGTCAAAACTCCCTATCATGGAGTTGCAAAACATCATCTCTTTCTCCTTCATAGTACTTGCTACAGGAACAATTTACATTGGTTTGTGTAGTTATTTAATCAATGTTTTTCTTTCCCAATCTCATTGCTTCTTCCACTAGAACAGAGATTATGTATGGTTTTGCTGTTTTTCCCCCATGTCTAGATATTAGGGTTGCCAGATTTAAAAAATAAAATTACAGGGCTTCCCTGGTGGCGCAGTGGTTGGGAGTCCGCCTGCCGATGCAGGAGACATAGGTTCGTGCCCCGGTCCGGGAAGATCCCACATGCCGCGGAGCGGCTGGGCCCGTGAGCCATGGCCGCTGAGCCTGAGCGTCCGGAGCCTGTGCTCTGCAACGGGAGAAGCCACAACAGTGAGAGGCCCGCGTACCGCAAAAAAAAAAAAAAGGAAAAAATAAAATTACAGGATGCCCAGTTAAATTTTGATTTCAAATGAACAATGAATAATAGTTTTTTTTATTGTTCTTTGTTTTTTTAGTATAAAATGTCCTCATGGCCTCAACGTTGCACAGGGCACACCTATACCAAAAATATTATTAAAATTATTTATCTGAAATTAAATTTAGCTGGGTGTCTTGTATTATATCTGACAAGCCTACTGGAAATTGAGCACATATTAAATCTCATTGAATATATTTTGAGTGTATTAATGTGTCCAGGATAAATTCATAAGACAACTGACATGCCAGTGTTTGCCTGGTTGTAGTTCCTATTTTCCTCTTCACATAGTTTGGGCCATCACTGATAGTCTTAGTTTCCTCACAGTCTTTGGCTTTATACAAATTTCAGAAACTTGAATGTAGGGAAATTTGGTTTTCAGTGACTGTCCTTGTAGAGGTCATATGCTCTCCATATGCTTCTACCATTGTCAACTACTTTACATCTGGCTGCCTTTACCTGTTTACATTATGTCCCTAGAAAGGTCTGTCTTATGCAACAGATACCTTATGCACAAACATTTGGCCAATACCCACTTCAAAGGGCTACTAAATGTTTATGATTTGAAACAATATAAAAGTAGGAGAGGAAATTTGTAAAGTCAAAATCAACAAAGTATAATGAAGTGACTTAAAAGGTAAGTTTGCATTTCATTAATTATTAAATTTATCAATAAGAATGTCATTACATTTGAAAACAATGTGTATGAAAGATGGTTGCAGATAAATCATAGTCCATCATAAATTATAAAAAACATGGAAAAAATGAAAAGATCATTTTAATTTTTTGAGTAAAATCTAAATTTAATGTGGGATATATATGTAGTTGATTTATGGAATGCTGTCTTTAAAAGCCAGAGTACCTATGAAGACACTTAGAAATAAAGTTCAAAATATATTTAGGAGTAAATGTTATGAGTTCTGGCTTTTAGTGCAGCCTTTAATTGATGGCTTAAAGCAAATTGGACTTTTATATTGCTCCTGATATAAATCCTCCACTGAATTCTAGTTTCTCTAATTGGATTTCTATTGTTTCTCACTCCTGACTGAATTTATCAATGGCCTGGCCTAATATTTCAGTTTTATAAAGTGGGCATTTGTTTGTGTTTTACTTATTTTTCCTTACTTGGGTCCCAGAGTATTGTTCCTAAAACCCTGTTTCACACTAAAAGATTTACATTATACTGAATATCTGCGTATGAATTCTGCTTTTTAAAACACTTTTTATTCATGAGCACATAGTAGACACTCAATAAGTACTTAGACAATAAATAAAAATATATTTTAATATTAAATTCAGTCAACATTGATTTATATGATCTATTATTTTACATTAGTTCTTTGAAACCAATGGCATGACTTTAAGTACTACCAATCATCTATTGTGTACTCTCTGGATATAACGTTCTGTGTGCCAGTGTAGATTTTCCCCAGGAAAACAGCTCTAGATAGGTCAGCCACCTTGGTGTTTTCTCCACACCACTATGTAGATTAGGTTCCAGATCCCTTCCAGCTATGCTAAAATGGGTCATGCCTGGCTGTATCTCAAGATATGTCATATTCCATGGAACTACTCTCCTGAAGACATTTTAAAATTATCTTTTCAGAGTCAACATGAGATAGCAGATGGATAATCTCCTTGAAGGCAGCTGAGGTCATATATCATTAGGCATCAGGGAAATTCTATATGTAACCAAACATCTGCATTTGCAAAACAGAGCTGAAAGCTTTCCAAAAAAAATCTCAAAGCCTAATTTCTTGCCAATTTGACATCTGAAAAATGTAGAAAAGGTAATCATGAAAACAGAGTCAGTGGATTTTTGAGCTGAAGGGGCCCTTAGAGATCAGGTTTTCCAACTCAATAATTTCACAGATGCAAAAACAGAGCCAAGAGAAATTAAATATTTCACCTAAGTTCACATAACTAGTTACGGACAAAAGTGAAACTGAAATGCAAGCCTTTTGCCAGTGCTTTATTATCATGCTGCCACCCTCAGCCTGTTCAATTGATTAAATACTGTGGACCTTATATATTGTGGACATTAAGGCTGTACTCTAAATATAATACCAAAATTCCCAATCATTTTTAACAAAGTTTATGTAATCGTATTGGAAAAATAGAAGTCAAAATTATCTTTCATAGACGCCCAGAGAATGCTTTCTCCTGAAGGAAATAATATTAAATTAGGATAACAAGATCTTTACAGAATGAATGCTTCCATTTGCAGAATTAAATATTTAGAGCTTCCCAGAAATGTGTTGGCGTGAGTTCACGTGTTTGAATATTTCCTTTCCAGTTTAAAAGAAATATCCTAAGAAATGAGGAAATGTGATAAGGGCGTTCCCTGTATCATCCCTGGAAACTAGGGTAGATTTTCTAAATGCCACAAACTATGAAGAAAGAATTTTTGATAGACAGAGGTTAGACAGATTGATAAATCATCTTCTTGTATTAGTATGGTTTAATGGGAAAGTAATGGAAATGATGGACCACTGGGCATTAGGTAAAATGGGGCAAGCACTGACAAGTGGATTGGTAAATTTAATTAAAGTTCCTTTGTTACAGTGGTTTTCAACATGAGTGTTCCAGTGTGGGGGTAATATTTATTGAAAGATCCATTTGACAGTTTGGTTTTGTGCCAGAGATGCTAGAAATCTGGCAGTGCTGACAATAGTCCTGCATAACAAAGATCTGCCCCATATCCTGCATCCCTCATACTTCGAATGTGTCATTGATTATTCATGTGGGTAAAACTGGATTATTAATAGCTGAGACTGGAACTTTAACTTCATTTTTACATATAAATGTAAAGTATTATCGAATAGTTTTGATACTCAGTGAATTTCTCAGTAGTACCATTACTGTGTAGATCAGGAAAAGATCATAACTTTCAGGGGAGGGAATGAGTCGTTCCTCATTTTGGAAAATTGTTTCTTGTGATATTTGAATGGCCTATGCCATATAATTGTTTCAGTCTACATTTGTGGCCACTGCATTCACTATGATTCTACATTCAGATACAAGCATCTGATTCCTTCAGTATTTTTACTGATACAGTCATCTCCAAGTTTTTACGTATTAATGTTATTTCATTATAAATTATGTTCCTTTTATTCACTTTTATATTACATTTAGGGCACAGTATTGGCTTTTTGAAATGTATGTAGTCATAATTCTGAATTTAATTCAGGATAGTCAAGGGGAATCATAAAATATTTGCTTAAAAATTGGGGCATTTTGTGTGTCTGCGTGTGAGCCACTGCTTTTGTCACTGTTCTGCGAACTAAAAGACATCAATGTTGGCAAAGGCAGGAGCCCAGAAAAGTCTAAAGAACAAAATGTATCCTCTGTAGTGCCAACAGCAAAAGCAGGAGATACTGCTCTAGATTAGATGTCACTGGCTCAAATGCACACAGAGGCGAAGGAGGTAACAGGAAGATGTGACCTGGGCAATTAGAAGACCTTGGGAATGCTGCCCTATGACATGGAGACAACCATACATCTCTAGTTGATTGTTGTTCTCAAGTGTGATCATTCATTTTGGTGAACATGTTGATGCACCACCAAAATAGCACTTCAAGGAAGATCTTGGTGGCCCACCTCTGTAGATAGCTTTTAGTAGTCAACCTCTTCAAAGACTGCCTCAATTACAGACAGCTGCCTCCTCAAAGTAATCTCAATTCACTTGGTACATATGCAATGCCTGTTTGAGGCAGAGTATATATATGGAACTGTGTTGGGCCATTTTATCTCTAGAGCGTCCCTTGGGATCAGCCAAGAGTGTCACTGGGCTTGCCTCTCTCTGATAACTTGCCTTGGTTCCTTCCCTTCCACAGATGTTGATCATAAGTGCACTCCCTAAATAATATTCTACCAACTAAACTTAATCTTAGAGTCTGCTTTTCAGAGAACCAAACTTGCGACATCCTGTGATAGTACCTCATGGTAATTAAAAACAAACAAAAACAAAAACACAACTGGCAATGTGAATTCTTATGTGAACTCTCCTGATTTTTAACTGTTACTAATTTAAATATTCTTCCCATCAACATATCTAAGGCTACATTTAGATCATGGTTATGAAGACCATAATTCATCATTTGCCCAAGGCAATTGTCCCAGAATAAGCATTAATAGAACCCCTTTCACTGTTGACTGTGTCCCAGCTTAGACAACAAATTAATTTTATGATCACCCTTACCTTAGACCATCAGTTTGCCACTTTTGCTTGAGAGAAAAGGCTTCCTGAGGTAGTAGATTAATTCTAGGCTCAATTAGGTAAAATTTGATAAACCAAAGAATGGACCACCAATCGGCACGAGGCATTTAGAGTATATTTGTTCTCACAGTGTAGTTGGCAGTCTGGTGAAGTTAGATGGAAAAGGAAAAGCTGTTTCAGTGTCAGAAAAGAAGGCCAACTGAACCTAGTCTGGCACAATATTTCGCCAAAACCGCTTTCCCAACAAGAGAAAAATCCGTATTTCCCTTCTTGGTTTATTCATGTTTTAGCCTCTACACAAGTCTATTCAGTCAACCATAAATTCTTTAACCAAGCTAGTAATGAATCCTCCACCTTGACATTAGATGAAGCGTCAAATAGTCTTTAAGTGTTTAGGAAACATGTTAAAAATAATTACATATTAGATCTAAAAACAGATAGAAATGAACATAAAGGGACTTCCCTGGTGGTGCAGTGGTTAAGAATCTGCCTGCCAATGCAGGGGACACGGGTTCGAGCCCTGGTCCGGGAAGATCCCACATGCTGAGGAGCAACTAAGCCCGTGCACAAGGACTGAGCCTGCGCTCTAGAGCCTGCCAGTCACAACTACTGAGCCCATGTGCCTAGAGCCCACGCTCCACAAAAAGAGAAGCCACTGCAATGAGAAGCCTGCACACCACAACGAAGAGTATCCCCTGCTCACCTCAACTAGAGAAAGCCACACGCAACAACGAAGACCCAACACAGCCAAAAATAAATAAATAAATTTATATTTAAAAAAAAAGTTTAATGACAGACTCAGGCTCAAAAAAATAATGAACACAAGATGAAAAAAATAAGGAAAACACCTCACTAATATATAAATATTACAGAAATTTTCAGAAAACTATACACAAATAAAAACAAGTTGCTTGATAATTAGTTAATTAATCAATTAACACAATTTGAAAGGAACACTCTACTAATCATTCTTGAAGAGATCAAGTAAAACTGGAGTGACAATGTTTAGAAAATAATGGTGTTGATACCATTCCATATCACAAAGTATGAGATGCAGCCAAAGTAGAAATTAAAGCCAAATCCATAACATTAAGGGCATTAATTTTATTTTTTAAAATAATAATGAAAGCTCTAGGAAAAAAGAACAAGAGGAAGAAGATAATAAGGCATTAATTTAAAATATACTTTGTATATATATTGATATGTATATATAGGTATATATATTTGTGTATATATATAAACATACACACATTAGTAAAACATATATATATTGAGAAACTAAACTTAATCTAAGGCATGTTAAAGGATATGAGATGTGACTAATCATATTTGCTTAATTACACTGGCAGGGACAACTGAGGCACTGATAAAGATTTATGAAAAACAGAACATGAGAGTAAGCCTGGTATAGAATTATCGAAGAAAAGGATATCAGACTAAGCTCAGTTTAACTACTGGACACAAATTAAATATCTGCTGACCATTTTACTAAAACTAGGATGATGTATGACAGCTAGAGCTGTTATATAAATAGAGCAATAAATTCCCTATAGCTTTGTATCTCCTTGCTGGCTACCTACGTCATTTAGAGCATGTTTTGTAAATTAGCCAAATTCTATGTTAGCTAATAATATATTGCAGTGTATATGTTTTGGACTGTCATGACTGTATAAACATGTTGGTTCAGTATATTTCTTAGAAATTACCCTTTTGAAAAATTGTGTGTCAGTTTAGGCTTCTATTTTTATTGTCAATTTTAGTAATTTGCTCTAAATAAAATTATCCATTTCAAAACAATTTTATTAGAGCATTATATATATTTGCCTCAAGTTTCAATAATAATACTATCAATGATATTTATTATTTTTCTCTCTCTCAATGCAGAAAAATAAAATGAAGACAAAAGAAATAAATTCATAAATAGAGTTAACTAATTTGCAAATTACTATTATCTACATAGATAAATTAATAAATACCCAATGAGTATTTACTAGGATGAGAATTAACATGATTCATATCAATATGTTAAAGAATAAAAGCCACTTTATTATCTTTACAAATGCTAAAATGCAAGTTTTATAACAATTGACATTTAGTCCTGATGAAGGCGTTTAGTAATGGCTATCATGTACGGAGCACAAATGTCTGCCAGACACCATGCAGAGCTATAAACATATTGTCTCATTTAATTCTCAGAACAACTCTATTTGGTTGGTACCATAGAAGTTTTTACAGACAGGAAGACTAAGCCTTAGAGAGGTATACCCATTTGTCCACAGTCACGTAATAAATAATCTGTCTGGCGGGAATAATGGGATAAGTAGAAATGGAACAAGAAACACAGACTGATTTTCTTTTTTGCATTTTTATAAACTTTTTATCATTGGATATTTTAAATCAAATTTATGAATCGCATATATATATAAAATAGGATCTGCATATACTGATATAAAATCATTTTATGATCTAATATAAGTGAAAGAGCAACAGTATGTAAATTGTGATACTATTTATGTAAAGAAAAGAATTCTTAAAATTGTTTACTATGAGGTAAAGCTTATAATGTATTAGGAAGACTATATAGTAATATATATATTATTTTTATGAAATTATATACCTAAACCATATAATGATAATCATGTTCATGTAATGGACATGTTCATTATGTTCATAAACTTTCATATAGTTTTTTTTTCTATTTTTTTAAATAAATTTATTTATTTATTTTTGGCTGTATTGAGTCTTCGTTGCTACACATGGGCCTTCTCTAGTTGAGGCAAGTGGGGGTTACTCTTCGTTGCAGTGACGTGGGCTTCTCATTGCGGTGGGCGGGCTTCTCATTGTGGTGGCTTCCCTTGTTGTGGAGCACGGGCTCTAGACACCCGGGCTTCAGTAGTTGTGGCACGTGGGCTCAGTAGTTGTGGCTCATGTGCTCTAGAGTGCAGGCTCAGTCAGTAGTTGTGGCGCGTGGGCTTAGTTCCTCTGCGGCATGTGGGATCTTCCCAGACCAGGGCTCGAATCCATGTCCCCTGCATTGGCAGGCGGATTCTTATCCACTGTGCCACCAGGGAAGTCTCTCTTCTATATTTTAATTGTATTTCATATTTGTCTGCCATAAACATAGCACTATTAATGCAGCAAATGTATTTAAATAAAAATATTTAGTGTCCAAAACTAATGGTTTTATATAAACCATAACATTTATCTCTGTTCTTTAATATGTAGTTACTGCAACCTCATATACTGATTTGAAACCTGCAATTACAGTACAGAGTTCATTGAAATTATAATAAAGGATAACTAGAGCTGACATCTAGTTATATATATTTTTCTATTGAAGATAATTGGCTCCAACTCTATCCTACGTATGGTTAAAAGCCTTGAATCCTTTCAAATACCTGCCAAAGATTTTAGGGGCCTTCTATTTCAGTTGGTTACCTCTGAGGCATCTTTGTGGTTTCTCCTGTCTTCTAGAACTTTCTTATGCCCTTCTTTCTATAATCATTTCTTTATTTGCAACCCAAATGTGAAAGAAAAATGGTCTTATTTTCTTTAGTGTTCCAAGGTATCACACAATGACCTTGGTTTTAAAAAAGAGATACTGAAAACTATAAGTCATTACAGCCCAGCATATAATGCAAAATTAAATTTAGACATATTTAGACCTTCTTTTTCTTAGAAGTAAATCAAGTATCTTTCTTTTCCATTAGGGAATTTCCAGTCGTCATCACTTCTGATCTGACTCAAGCCTCCTGTTACATGACTGAGCTGCCTCTACCTTCTTCAAATCCCTGTCTTCTCGGTCGTATGTATCTAACCCCTAAATTATTCTTTTTTTTTTCCTCAGAGAGGTTTGTTCTTTGATTTATTCGAGTGCTACCCTGAGAATAATCTTTCCAATTAAAATGACTCACACAGTTTTTTGTCAACCAAAGACATCCTCCCTCCCAAGGGGAATTATGAAGCCACCTCTTGGATTTTTCTTCCCACAACATTTACAAGAGCCTAAAAAATAAATAGCTATTTCTAACAATCACATTCTTGTCTCATACCATTTATATTATGTAGGCATTTCAAGTTCTCGGTACTATTGGTTTAAGATGATCTGTGTATCTTTTTTTCAGTTACTCAGACTCCACACTCAGGAAGGCATGTTCCCATCAGACTTGTTAAACATTGGCCAGTCATGCTCTCTAACCACATTTCAGTTTGCAGACGTATTAAATGAGACAGGTGGACTGTAGGCTTTCTAAAGATATTTTCAATTTAAATAACAGAGGTGTCTTTTTACAAATAACAGATGTGAAAAAAGAAAAATAATTTACCAAAAGAGTACACTTACTTCATTTGCCAATAAAACTTTATTATTTGAAGTATGAATTCCCAAGCCCATAAAAACGCAGTGCTAATTACATTTACTTATCCATTTACTTATTTCCTCCCTGGGTTTTAATGAAACAAGCTTTAAATTTTCAGTAACATCCTTATAAGACATTTTTCTTTGTAGTATTTCAAAAATAATATATATTTTTGCACCAAGTCTTGTGAATATAAAATCTAATCTACAGCTCTAAGTTGGGATTTCTCTAGGGAGAGTTTGGATAATGGTGTCATTTCACTAAATTGTGTGCCTCAGAGAATTCTTAGAGGTATAGTTCTTTATCAAAACTAAGGTAGAAGAGTAAAGAGAAAATAAAGATAATTATTTAATAATTTTAAAAGAAAAAACTGTTTATGAAGGCTTTTATGGAACTGAATTAACTTTAAATATCACAAACAGTAAACTATATGCTTACAATCTGTTGTGGGTTTTTGTTTCTTTTTTTTAACATATCAACATACATCCAAAAGAAAATGAAAAAAGAAAAAGATTGAAAGGAGGATTAAAACAAGCCAATGTATTGAGAAAATTGCATTGAAATGGTAAAGCTGAGAAAAGGAAAAATAACTGAAAAGAAAATATAATATTTTATAATATTTTCCCTATTGCTTAAGCTTTTCCTATACCAATTTAATTAAAGAATTCAATTTCTTTTCCTCACAATCTCATATTTCAGGTACTCAAATTTTTATCACTCTATCTTTTTGAAACAGAATTTTCATTTTGTCTTTCAAAACTATTTGCTTAAATAGTTGATACATTGCACCTCAAATCTTTCAGACACCTGGTTTTCTTGCTATGGCATATGCTCACCCTTTTTCTCTTTCAAAAGAAATTTTTCTCCTATACAATTAACTTCCACCTTATAATAAAGATTCTGACATTTTGTTTGACTGCTGAGAGCTTTCAAGTTCTACCACTCCCTCTTCTTCTTCTGTCCTACATTTGGGCAAGCTGATAAGAAAACCCAGGTGCTCCTTCCTCTGGGAGCCAGAAGTTCAAACCAGGGGAGCCCCCACACACATGTGGGAACCCACATCCCAGCCTACCCCTACTTCACAAAAAAAATGCAAGCCAGTCAACTTCCTATACCCTCCCAAGCCATTTTCGAGTCCTGCTTGGGGCCTGCCCTGCTCTTCCAAGAAAGGCTCATGTGAATGATAAACAATTTCATCACCTACTGGTACGTGGGGGTAGTAGCATCATCAGTCTTAAAATCCAAACTAAATTTTGTGTGAGGGGTCCATCTTGTTTCTGTGTGGTGATCATAGCACATCTCCACTGTTTAAACAAAGCCTCACACCTCCACTGGAGTAGAACATAGAGGTTTCTTACCTAGTAATTTTTCTAGGTGTGTAGCCATGTTAGAAGGAAGTCTTATTTTATTACCAGAAACATAGGGAATAAAAAAAATTGTTTGTTCTATACATTCCCCTATTTTTTTGTTTTTTTCTTAACTACTTAGTATAACAAAAAAGAAAAAAATCCACGATCCCCAGCACGGTGGCCATACTCTTTAGGGAAGGTGAATATCAGTTTAGCATAGTAGTTTTATTACCATTTTCTGATTCAATTCTAGGAGCAGTGTTTACTTGTTTAATTTTTGCCCACAAATATACTTGAAATAGGTTAGATAGATATATCTGTTACACAAATCCAAAGCCATATTCTTTCCTAGATCCAAACTGTCCATTTTTCTGTTCATATCTTAATTATTTTTCCCAGGAACCAGGTTAGTTATGACTAAGTAGGGGTTATATAATGATTCAAATGACCCTATAAAATTAATCTTAATAATACAAGTTAAAAATATTATGCCTCATATTTAATCACTAAAAGAAACTCCTATTATTAAATCCCTAAAAAGAAATCAAAGTAAAAATAAGTAAAACTCTTAGAAATTAAAAACAAATGAAATAATCCTTGTTTCATATTATAGACTTCATCTGAACAAGATCACATGACAATCCAAAATAAAACTGCCTTTTCTTACCTCCATTTCAGACCTAAGTGCAAGCACCAAAAAAAAAAAATATATATTCAAGAGAAAACTAGAGGTTAAAAGTATGACAAGCCAACATGTGGATAAATTAATTCTACAAAACTAAGAACCCTGTGGTCATCCCCCAGGGCAACATTATGTCAGCAGCCATGCTGTTACTCTGACAAGGTAACCCAAGGGAGGGTGAGCAATGTCTGTGTCTTAGGTAATGTCTTGGTTCAGAGAGCTCAGTGGACCTATGCCCTATCAGGTTCATCTGAACACTAAATCTTTAGAATAGATTTGCTACAATTATAAACCCAGTTCTTCCTAAACATTAGTTAGACTAAAATAAACCCCAGTTCCCTAAATTTGCCTTTCAGTGTGATCCCTGCAAATGCAAATGTAGGTAGCATCTGACATCAAAGGCTCCCAAACTTCCTGTAAAAATGTCCCCACTCAAGGTGCTTCCAGCTTTTCTAGAATCATACTGAGGCAGCTTTACAGATACTGATGCCATTTTAACCCTGCCCTGGTGATGAGATTAAAGTACTAAGGCCTTAAAAACAGTTAACACAGTACGGGGTCAGTTTAATTGTTATCTCTTTAGGAACTTCTCCACAAAACTATGTGCTTTCTCCATAATAAAGTTCTGTTTTCCAGTATGCAATCATTGGACAGGTTGATCAATTCAATTTTTTTTTGCAGAATCCTCTGATAGCCTTACTCATAAACTTTGTTCTTCCTGTAATTTCCAGAAGTCAGCAATCTACACAGAGTTAACATAATTTAATAGACCATTACAGTCATTCTCACTGCTTAGATCACCGATACTACAAGTTTAAAGACTTAGTGTCTTCTTATAATCTTCCTTTTCTGATCCTAATGCTTCTTTAGATCCTTTGGTTTCATGTGTGAACTACAGTATTCTTGGGTTATGCAAATACCAGTTTTAACTTTGGCTATCTTTCTTAATAGCATCCTTACTTATTTCTAGTCAGGCTGTGCACATTACAGTCCTTTTCTTCATTGTGTTTTCCTGTCATGGAGTGAGTCAGTGCCTAGATAACCAGTGTTTCCAATATCACTGGGAGGCTCTCTTCTTCCATTATTGAAGACAGCTGTGGTCATGGATAGACTAGATGTATGTTCTCATACTGCAAATAGCATGCATTTTGTTGTGTAATTCTAACATAAAGGATCCATATTTTTGCTGAGAAAAATATCTTTTTCTAATATCCCTTAATAACAAAATTAGATAGGTTTCTTATCAAGAAAGTATCAGCGGTAAGGAGTGTCAGACTACAGAGTTCTTCCTTCTATTTTGATAGAATTAATTTGATGCATCATTCTGACTAGTCAGGTTGATACCTTGTTACAAGTTTTTCAAAATTGTGCTTGAACAAAACTGGTGTGGGAAAAAAACAAAACTGTGCCTATTTCAACTTGTTGAATGTTTAAGACAGCCAGGTTTAAGCCCACCCTTACCAAAATTGAGACCTTAGAAAAACCAAATGATTCCAAAGGTATTCTGATCTCCACAGGACTTTGGGACACCTTGATGTTACTTATACGTCATTCTAAGAATGGCCATGAAACTTCTTCAGAGGTAACATGGGTCATTAGTATCCAGTTATAGGCAGGTTATTTTTTTTAATTGTTTCTCAGCCTCCTGGACTTTAACCATCTGCTCAAAATTTTCAAACCATTAAAAAATTCTAGCATATGCCATATTTAGAAGTTAAATATTAAAAATGGAGTTAATTAATATTTTTTAATTTTAATAATTTATTTTAAATGATACCCCAATTAATCATAAGATAAAGTAGAATCATTCCACCAGTGCTTTTTTAAAAACATTATTTTTCTAACTAATTATAAAGGATTTGACAGTACCAAATTACTTTATTGAGTGAAATATAAATTTCACAACTTATAATTTTAATGATCTAGTAAGCAGTTACTCTTTCAATCATCTCATTTCCAGAATAATTCTAAAAGGTAGATATTACTATTTCTTGTTTTGTTCAACTTCAGCTAATTTATATTTTAATAACAATATCTGAGTTTTGGCTAGTTTTTACATATTAGGAGGTTCCAGATTCTGAGTCTTGTTTATTGGTAAAAAAGTAAATCATTTAATTTGAGGGGAAAATAATTCCTAAAGAAATACAAATCTGATAAAAGAATGCCATCATAAAACATCAAATATCTAAAATATGTTACATTGTCACCACTGGCTACAGTGAGGCTTACTATATTTGGACCTATTTTACTTTTTTCATGGGCAATCAGATGTATGGTTGCCTTATTGAGGAGTGGTCCTAGAATCTCTGACCCTACCACACATCCTATGGTACACAAAATACTCCAGGAAGAAAGCTAAAAGATCTATTAACCCAATATAATGACTCCTCCAGCCACCCTAAGAGAAGCCTATACCTATTTCAGTATGAACATGGCCTAACTTTTCTAGAAATGAGATGATTATCTACTGCTTCCATGGACTGCATCAATCCTGAAGGGTTAATCAGGAACTCCTCTGTTTATCATCATCATCATCATCACTACTATTTTGATTTCTTAACTTCTGCCATGAAATGGAGCTAGAAATTGGACTAACTTCAGGACTAAGATAACTAGTATAAAGTATGTGATAATTATGGAATGTCTTTCTTATTTAATCTATATGACTCTGGGATTTCTCTTTGCATGTAAGATAAAGGAAAATTATGTAGAAGCAGACATTTTTTGAATGAGAAAAAGAAGAAAATATATATATATATATAAAATATGGTATGAGAGAATCCAATATGTAAAATGCTGTCACATGAAACATATGCAAATTTATTCATTATAACATGAATATTACTAAAAGCTAATATTAAATGTTGAACCTATTCCCTATGGAAAGTTTAAAACAGGTTAAAAGATACTTTTTGTGGAATAAAAAAAGAAAAAAATCATATAAATGTAAATAGTTTAATACATTTCACTGAAGGTTTTCTTCTCTGTGGAATTCCATGTATGACCTTTAGCAAAAATAAGACTATACATTGTTTATACTTTGAATTTACTTCATCACCCTTAAAAATATCTACAATATTACAATTATGTGTTAGATATACAGAATATTCTTATGTGTAAAGTGATATTGCATACCTTAAAATTTAGACCTTAAAAGTGACAGGTACAGTAGTTTCAAAGAATTAAAGAAGTTATGATCCATTTATTATAAATATAAAAATTAGTTGTGTGTAGGATGACCTTAGTTTTCAAATGTTCACTTATGCTTTTAAGTAAAGGCATTTTCATAAAGTTCTGAATTTAAATCTTTTAATAAAACAAATAATGTCAGACACCAAATTATGAAGTGTTGCTCTTCCTGTTGTAGTTGAGTCACTTGAAATGAGCTATGACTTTCAATCTCATATTGGTACAGAAAGCATCACTGTGATCTCCTTGATTGATAATAGAAATAATAATATATAGGTCAGTGAGCCCATTTAAAATGAAGCCATGCGGCTGTGTGAAATCCTACAGTAACCATTGCCCTCTGCCAAAAGCTTAGAAGGTAAAACTAATATGAATTTACAGTATCATAACATTATGATTATGTCTGCTCCATGAAATACCATGAACAGTTATTTAAAATACAGATACTAAACTTACTGATTAATGCTGATTATTTCATTTGTAATTTACCTAAGGATCATTTTTACTCTTCACCCTGCCATCTGGTTATTCAAAACTTTCACAAATGAAAATATTCAGAGAGACGCAGGATACAAACTAGTTGGGGATATAAAACTCAGTGGTATGGGATTTATTAACACAGCTGTTTAATTTATTTTAATGATTTTTTTCCTGATTTTAGGAAAGCTAAAGGCAAATATACTGTTCAAGAAACCTGATGTAGTGGTTTTTAAAAATGGTATCGAGGGGCTTCCCTGGTGGCACAGTGGTTGAGAATCTGTCTGCTAATGCAGGGGACATGGGTTGGAGCCCTTGTCTGGGAAGATCCCACATGCCGTGGAGAAACTAGGCCCATGAGCCACAACTACTGAGCCTGCGCGTCTGGAGCCTGTGCTCCACAACAAGAGAGGCCACGATAGTGAGAGGCCCCCGCTTGCCACAAGTAGAGAAAGCCCTCGCACAGAAACGAAGACCCAACACAGCCAAAAATAAATGAATTAATTAATTAAAGTACCTTTAATTTAAAAAAAAAATAATAACAATAATGGTTTCGAAATCTTTGACACTCTTCCTATTGAGAAGTGAAGCCTATGTCCCCTTTTCTTAAGTCTGGCAGGCATGTGACTGTCTTGAGTAATAAATGCTAAGAAAATAACTTCCTAACCATGATCACAGTAGAGCATGCAGTTTCCTTCTGGGTTTCTTGGAATGCCCTTTCCCAGGAGCTCAGCTTGGGATATTTAGTGGGTAGGAGGTACAACCACCTTAAAACTGCCATGCTGAAGGCACCAGTGTAGGCCTTCCAGGTGACAGCCTTGGCTGAGTTCCCAGCTGACAACCAACATCAACTGACAACCATGTGATTGAGTATCTTTGGATGGAATTAGCAGAAGAGACCCCAAGCAAGAATTGCTCAGCCAAGTCATTCCAGAATTCTCTTCCCACCCACAAAATTGTGAGCAAAAGAAAATTATTCTTTCAAGCCACAAAGCTTCGGGGTTATTTATTACACAGCAGTGATAATCAGATCACCTGGCTACCAACTCTGCTTCCTTTATTTAGATGAGGTTATATCCATGCTAAAGTTGAACTTGACTCAGCAACCAATGTAAACATTTCAGTAATAGAAAGGCACACACTGAATGTGTAAATCCTCCCTGAATTGAGAAAAATACCCAGATTACCAAAAAGATATATTACTTTTCAGTTTCTCTCTCCCCTAACTTACACCTGTCGTCATATGAGGGGCCTTGTATGACCAGCTGAAAGAGCAGGAGAAAGTCTGCCTATGGTTTACAGATGGGGTCACTAAGTATGTGGGTGCAAACTGTAAAGCAATAATGGCTGCATTACAGCCACATCTGTGGTGGCCCTGAGACACAGAGTGCATAGTGGAAAGAAAGCTGAGTATCAGTTGCTGCTCTGAGAACAGCTGCAGTAAGGAGCTTAGAGTCATCCATGTACTTCCTTTCCTCTTCTAAGTGTCTTCCCAGGAAGAGGGGATCTGTGGGAATCATAAAGAAGTTGTCTCCCAACCCTGTGTGGAGAAATAGATCTGTGACTCAAAGGATGGACCTGGGTGGCCATGAGAATGTGCCTCTCAGACCTGTGACTCCAGGGAATGCAAATGGCTCTTGAATGATCAAGAGTGCCAGCTGACTATGAAATCTATTGCTTTGCTTCCCAGACTTCCCACAGGCTGCTCCCAGCCAATGACTGAGTATAGCAGGGCACTGAGGCAAGTGTGTTGTTGGGAGGTAAGGGACTCCTCCGACAGGCATTTTAGATCAAGAACTCACTTACCAAACCTTCCTTAGAGCTGCACTGCAGTCTAGCACTCTTCACAAATTATCCTGTGAGGTTCATAAAAACTTCATGTACTAGGTAATATTATTATCATTTACTTTTAAGGACAACAGAAGCTTAACGATGTTATGATCACTTTCTGAGGTCATGTAGTTGGAAGTGGTATAGCTGGATTTCCAACCAGGAAGTCTGATAATAGAGTCTGTTTAATACAAATTAGCTGGACTAGCATTTCCGCAATATGATTATATTGAGTCATATATCATTTTCTTTCAAGTACCAAGAAAGTTAAAGTCTGGGCTCCCGGTGGAAGTTTAAACTTTTTATGACAGTGCTTAATGCAAACAGGATGCATATTAGAAGAAACTTACTTATGCATTTTGTCAGTAACCCAGCAGATGAATTCCAGTATATGCCACAACAAAATAGGCCACACTCTCATGAAGCAAACAATAGATGTCTTAGGAATAAGATGTTTATAAGATGTCAAGCATTTTAATTTGGGTGTTGCATATTTTAATTTGCACAGAAAAGTTTGGCCTCAATCAATCAATCAACTTTCTTTGAGTACTGTCCTTGTTATGAAATTATACTAGCATGGCTGCAAGCAACTAATTAGCCACATATAATGGTCACTGTCAGTAGCAGGACCACATTTATTTCTACGTATGTAGCTGTAATGCGTATGCAGGTAACATTATATACTATTTTTCTGGAGCAATGTGTCTTAAAATTAGCACTGTCTGTAATAAATAATAGTTTTAGCAAATCACTTTTGAGAGGCTCTTGTAGATTTTAGTAAAGTAATAAATATTCTTTTATTCTTTATGAGTTTTATATAACTTTTCAAATTTCCAGACCCTGACTTAGAAATATGCTATCAACATCTTTCCAGGATATAGAAAATGTGTACTTTGGGAAGAAGAAAAAGATGTATTTATACAAGTTTGGCATGTCAGCCAGTAGATAAGAGACTCAAGGCTTCAAGAGGAATTTTTAAAAATTAAACTAATTGGAGGTTTTATTTTAATTAGTCCTTTGAGAAGATTGTTGCAAAAAGTTAAAATTCGGTCTTCTTTTTTTAAATCATAAATGGCTTAAGGCAAATAGTTTTCATTTTAAACCATTAAACCATAAGAGATTCATGGGAAGTAGAACAATTTTTTTCTCTGAGGGAATTATATTTCTACCACTACAAAAGTTTCTTCAGTATGCTTACAAAACTGACATTTTCCCTTTTATTTTGTAGTTGTACGAACTTCTTAACCTTCTTAAATACTTAGTATGTCTGCCAGTTATAGGTAATCCAAGATTATTTTTTTTAAGCCTAAGCTTATTTTTGAAAAATGTGAAACATTCTTTTGAAAGGCCCATAGATTATACAGATATCGATGTACTGTGGCAATTCTATAAAAATACTAGAGATATGTTTCTCCAACAAAAACTTTAAAAAACTTATAATAGTTCATTAAATACTCATGAATTATAAAATAAAATGAAAATATGAAAATAAAAATGTAATCATTAATCGTATATTATTTGAAAATCATGGGGTATCTTAACAATTAAAATATTTAAATATTAAAAATAGTATTATAATTTCAAACTTGTATTAAGTTCCATAATAACATATTTTAAAATAATATACATTTAATTAGATGATTAGAATTATTAAACCTAAACATATATGAATATTATTACTATCAGGATTCCAACATTATGACTATAAATTTGGCTCTGACCTTCTTTCAGAAAGAGGGAAAAAAAATAATAAGACACTTGATTCTTGTTGCCTGATAGGAGGAATTATCAGATCACAAAGGAAAGAAGCCTTTATCTTAATGTTTAAAAAAAAACATTGTCAGGAATTGATTCTGGGATTCTAAAACATAGAAAAATATCTTCGAATATCTTTTCAATGGCAGGCTTTTGTTGCAATCCTTTATATAAGTTGGGACATGACACCAAAATAAATTTCAATATGTACACCTCTGTCAGGGGAGTCATGAATAAAATTTAGAATAGAATTGAATCGCATGTCCTTCAAACTGCCCTGCAAAAATATTTACCTCTTAACCAAAATGTAAATATGAGAAAGTAAATTTTTTAAGGTTACATTATATTTTAAAGGCCTAATGTAAGTCATTAAAAATTATTCTTATGTGTTATAGTGTAAGTTTGCATATGAAATTCAGAAACCTAATTGAAAAGTTTGGAAAATCCCCCAGAAATTTATAAGTAACTTTACCATTAAGACAAGTAAATCAGTTTCATGTGCTTTTAGGCCATTTGTATGTCTGTTTTGGGGAAATGTCTATTTAGATCTTCTTCCCATTTTTTGATTGGGTTTCTTTTTGATATTGAGCTGCATGAGCTGTTTGTATATTTTGGAAATTAATCCCTTGTCAGTTGCATCGTTGGCAAATATTTTCTCCCATTCTGTGGGCTGCCTCTTCATTATGTTTGTGGTTTCCTTTGCTGTGCAAAAGTTTTTAAGTTTAATTAGGTCCCATTTGTTTATTTTTGTTTTTATTTTCATTTCTCTAGGAGATGGATCCAAAAAGATATTGCTGAGATTTATGTCAAAGAGTATTCTGATATGAAAAGATGCTCAACATCGCTAATTATTAGAGAAATGCAAATCAAAACTATACTGAGCTATCACCCTATACCAGTCAGAATGGCCATCATCAAAAAGCGTACAAATAATAAATGCTGGAGAGGGTGTGGAGAAAAAGGAACCCTCCTACACTGTTGGTGGGAACATAAATGGTGAAGCCACCATGGAGAACAGTGGAGAACGGTTCACAGTGGAGCCACTATGGTAGTAGGGAGCTACCATATGATCCAACAATCTCACTCCTGGGCATATATCTGGAGAAAACCATAAATCTAAAAGATACATGCATACCAATGTTCATTGCAACACTGTTTACAATAGCCAAGACATGGAAGCAACCTACATGTTCATGTACAGAGGAATGGATAAAGAAGATGTGGTACATATATACAATGGAATATTACTCGGCCATAAAAAAGGAAATAATGCCATTTGCAGCAACATGGATGGACCTAGAGATTATCATACTAAGTGAAGTAAGTCAGACAAAGACAAATATCATATCACTCATATATGGAATCTAATCTAAAGAATGGTACAAATGAACTTATTTATAAAACAGAAAGACTCACAGACTTTGAAAACAAACTTATGGCTACCAGAGGGGAAAGGTGGGGGGTGGGAGGGATAAATTAGGAGTTTGGGATTAACATATAAACATTACTATATATAAAATAATCAACAAGGACCTACTGTATAGCACAGGGAACTCCACTCAGTATTCTGTAATAACCTATATGGGTAAAGAATCTGAAAAAGAATGGATATATGTATATGTATAACTGAATCACTTTGCTGTACACCTGAAACTAATACAACATTGTAAATCAACTATACTCCAGTATAAAACAAAAATTAAATTAAAAAAAAAACCTCAAGTAAAGCCGTAAGTACCACAAAGAACATTACTATTGGGCTACTGAAATATCATCTGCCTTTGACATTTTAGTCTACAAAAAACTGAAGACATTAATTTGTCACACCACTGATTTGAATTGGATCTCTTAAGGACTAGACCAGACTAACCTTTTACAAAGAAACAGTTTTACCCATGAAAAATCAATATGATAAGGCAGCAGACAACTTCGATTCTAGCTCAGCTTGTTATATATACCTTACGTTATCCCTCATGAAAAGCATGAGGCTCATTTTTAGGAAACACGTTAGCATGTGAAGATTTGATGGAGCATAAAGGAGGGAGATGAAGTCTAAGTGAGCATCAAAGTTTGGGTGCTGAAATATACACACACATACACACCTATAGGTATATGTATGTGTGTATATATATATATATTCATATATTCATATATATAATGAATATATATATTCTTTTATTTTGCTGCTATTTGCCTTTATAGTCTCGTTGCACATCAAGAATTCATTCCCTTTTTTATTTTTAATCACAAAAGGTCTCACACGCAGTATTTCTTAATATTATCTCTATTACTTACCTTCTCCCTTACATATAATAAATGTTTGACAAAATTTTGCTCAATAAGTGTCATTAACTTTTTTTTTTTTTTTTTTTTTTTGCGGTACACGGGCCTCTCACTGTTGCGGCCTCTCCCGTTGCGAGGCACAGGCTTCGGACGCGCAGGCTCAGCGGCCATGGCTCACGGGCCCAGCCGCTCCGCGGCATGTGGGATCTTCCCGGACCAGGGTACGAACCCGCGTCCCCTGCATTGGCAGGCGGACTCTCAACCTTGCGCCACCAGGGAAGCCCCTGTCATTAACTTTTGAGGAAAGTTTTATTCTGTGAGACCTGAGGCAGTATCTGTTACTTCTCAGCATGCTATCTTATCCTAGACATGTTAATTTGGGGTTGTAGATATTTTCTTTTTTAATTAAAGTTCTTTTTTGTTTTTGTTTTCATTTTGGAAAAGTGTTCATATTCTATGTGTTGAGAGAAAGAAACTGAATAAAAATGTATTTATTCTGACACATTTTACTTGTATCCTATAATTATTTTGTAATGGGCAATTTAATCCATATTAAAAATCAAAGGCTTGTAATATGGCAAAGGACACCATAAACTAAACTAAAAGGCAAATGATAAACCAAGGTAAAATATTTGTCAAGGAAAAATGTTAAAATCCCCTTTATACAAAGAAATTATAAAATATAATTTTAAAAACACACACAAGTAATTCACAGAAGAGAAAATACAAATGAACGTTCATTTAGTTATTCAATTACCAAAATTCTCAAGCGCTTACTCTGTAGCAGATACTGTTTATTCTAGGAGCTATGAAAGCAGTGATTTAAAAAAATGGGGAGAGGGGAAGCAGAAAGAGAGAAAGCACTTGAATTCACCAAGTCTGAGAGGGGTTGAAGAGCAGACAATAAATAAATAAACAATTGAGTGTATCATGTTTTAGACATTAGTGTCTTGAAATAAAATTAAGTAGGGTGATAGGAACAGAGAGGGCAGAGCTGGGGAACACTATTTTATATAGATAAGGCCAGATTAACAAGGATATATTAATCAGGGATCTGAAATAAGTGAGGGGATGAATCATGTAGATAGCTGGCAGAAAGCATAAGAAACAAGATGTGTAAAGATCCTGAGACATGACTGTGATCGTTTGTCCAGTGTGGCAGGAGAACAATGAGCATTTGGAGTAGAAATTGTAGGTGATGTCAGGGAGGTAGCTGGGCCCAGATCTTGTAGTGTTTTGTGCACCTCTGTAAGGCTTTGCTTTTGACTGTGAGATGAAAAGCCATTGGAGGGTTTTGAGCAGAGTCATATACAGGTGACATTAAAATACATGAAAATTATTTGAATAACCTGGAAGTGTAACTATAGAGTTCTGAGGTCAGGGATACTCTGACTTTTAGAAGTCAGTGAGTGAAGATATTAGTAAAGGAGATTAAGAAAGAGTAATGGGGGAGAAATAGCAAAAGACACAGTTATCCTAAAATGCCAACCAGGAAGAGTGTTTCAGGGAGGAAACAGTTAAGATGTTATTTTGATGGTTTAAGTAAGATGAAGTCTGTACACGGAGTATGTGATTTGGTAATGTGGAAGTCATTGGTGGCTCTCCCAAGAGCCCTTTGGGGTTAGGAGGGGTTAAGGAGCATATGTAAGAGGATCAGAGCGAATGAACAGAGACTGCTGTTTTGAGGGGGTTGCTGTGTAGGAAAGCAAAGGAATAAGAAAATAACTAAAGGAGATATGACATCAAGGGAAGGATTTTCTTTAAAACAGAGCAATTATTGCTGTTTACATATAGATGTTCCCATAGCTCCAATAAATATCAAATAGGGAGGCAAAAAATGATGATGCAACAGATAGAAGGGACAATTGTTGGCTCGATAGCCTTAGGAAGGCAAGAAGGTATGGGAGCTAATGTACAAGTAGAAGGTTGGCCTCCTGCAGCAGAAAAGGAAATTCATCCATAGTATATACTTCAGGGTTTGTATAGAAAACAGATGAGACGCTCAAAATACAATAATTCAAAAAAAGATTATTAATATAGGTATAAATATAAAGAAACAATAAAAAAAAATAGGTAAGCTGTTACAAAATCTGAACCCAAAGTGCCAGCATAATGAAGGGAAAGACCAGAGAATGCTACCAAGTCAGCTGCCTAATGGAAAGGTAGTATATTCATCAATAGATGAATCATAGTGAATGACCTTTTTTACTGCTTTTAAAACTAATGTGTTTGCTCTATACCAAGTTTTCTCAACCTTGTCTACTCATTGGAATCATCTGGGAAAAAACTTAAAAGCATTGAAGCCTTGGATGCCACCACCAGAGATTCTGATTTAATTGATTTGGGTCTGGAAAGGACACAGAGATTTTTTAAAGTCCTCATGTTTTTAACATGCAGCCAAGTTTGTGAACATTTGAATAAACTTTTGACCTGGAGAACATCTGTAATGCTTTAGTCAAAAAGCAAGTTATGTATTAACTAATGAATATGATTTGATTTAATATTTGTAAATTATAAATAATAAATGCTGTCTATCTTTGTGTTTATCTGTGTCACATTCATATGTGATGACTATTTTATATGGGTGGAATGGTGATGAAACAGTAAAAGCAGAAGAGTTTTGGATTTTGCTCTATATTGTTACTGAAATTAATATGTACTATTTATATAGTGTGGAAGAAAATCTCTAATACTATGTAATTAATTATATGAGATCAAATTAAAAAGTAAATAAAACAACTGACCATCATTGTTCTCTTTTACTAGCTGTTTCTTTGAAAACAAAATAGCTGTTGATCGCTTCAGGAGGGTAACTGATCATTTTATAATCTTTGACTCTTCTTATCTCATCCTAAATACAGCTATTTTGTTTTTCTTCCCATTTCTGTTTAAACTTTCAGCAGTGCTCACTTTCCTTTTAATTATTTCAAAACTAAATTATTTTGGCTTTGTAGGTTATATTCCATTCAGCTTCCCATTTTATTTCCTCTTGAAATTTCAATCTCATTTTTTAATCTTTTTTTCAAAGTAGAGACCTTCAGGTTTTATTGAATCTTAATAAAACGGAAAATAGATTTATTCCATAACATTTTCTGTTTTTAATATTTCACATTTTCCTTTGCTTTGAGTATTATGTTCCCTGTTTTTTAATACTGCAACTGTGTAAGGCTACATGTTGTATGTACAGACGTGCTCATGTGTGTGCGTGTTTGGGCTTGTGAATGTCTTTGTTTATTCATATTTGACTGAGTCCTAGCTAGTAGTTTTCTCAAAGTTGTGTAAATTCTCCTTACTTATCCTCACTATCCAACTTCTTGTTTTTGTTTCTCTTCTGAGAACTTAAGCCAAAAGCTCAACTTGTGAAACTTATACCTCTAGGTCAGTCATCACTAACCTAGGAATTCTGTAACTGTGAAAATCCCAGTATTCAGACTTCCTTACTGTGCCATTTCTTTATCGATGACTGGTGTAGACCCTCTGTCAACTTTCAAATATGACTTTCCATTTGGTCCACTATCCATGCCAGTGTTACAGCAGGGACTGGTGTCCCTCTTGATGCCACTGATCTCTTTGAGCTTTTCTTATTTTAGCCAGGGTCTGTATCCTGGGGCATCATCAATGCTAGTACATTCATATGCTCCTAACTAGCTATGGTACAATGAAATCAAAGCAATGTGGGTGCAGGGTATCATCCAGGGCTCCTTGCCCCTATTTTCTGTCTTTTTTAAGGCTTTTCTGTATTTTGTTGCTGTAATCTTAATTTGGCTATTTGGGTCTTCCACTGACATTGACTGTGATTGCCAGCATCCCAGATTTGTTTTTTCACAAAGTCAAGTTCCACAAGATCTTTTACACTTATTTTCCATCAAGGGCAAGCCTTTCACACCTAATGACTATCTGCTTGTTTAGTTACAGTAAAACCCCTCTCATATACATGAGTGCCACTGCTGTATAATTCTACTTATCAATGATGTAAAAAAAAATTCCAAGTGGTGTGCTTAGTGCTTACTTCCACCTCCTGTCTTCACTCCTGAAATCCTCTAGGATTCCATAAACATCTTTACAGGTCACATAGTTTTATAGGGGAAAGGAAGTTATAAGTTGGCTTTCATCATCTCCTTCAGTCAGGTTCAGTGGCAACATATATCTCATACTTTTCTTGAGGGCTCTTTCTAATATAATTCCCTAATTTCCAATGCTTTACCAGAATTCTCTTCTGTATCCCCTTGAGTATTTCAATAAAATTCTGAAGAGACTGAGGCAAGCACTATACATATTTTATCATATAACTTGGAAATCTGGAATTATCTTCACAAAATTAGGTTGTTATTTCAAAACTCTAAATATAGGTTATATTTTGAGACATTATTGAAGCTTAAATCCTTGCTATATTCTTAGCTGAACATCTGCATTAAGTTGTTTATAATCCGTTTGCTCTTTTCATAATTTGATTGCATACGAATTAACAACTCTATTCAGGTTACAACCAGAAGTAAATAGTTTTATTTTTATTTAATCACACTTCCTTAAATTGTGAAAGTGATTTGAACTTCCTTTTCACATTCAGTAAAAGTTCCTTCTAAAGCTGACATCAGCCAAGAAATCTTGTCTCTTTTAATACAATATATCTATACATTGACTGATTGATTCTATAGGTAGTATAATGCTGCCACCATCATTTCAGTGGCTTTCTATAGTAGAAACACATTTTCATTCAAATAATGGACCAACACTGTTTTTATGGTTGGTGTGTGGCTTTCGCTTATACAAAAGTCATAAGGACAAGGGTCCCTTCTAGCATGGTTTTACCATCCACTGGGACCTCTTTATCATCTGTTTCTAACTGCAGAATGGACACACTCCCTAAAAGTCTTGACCTGCAAATAGAATACCACAACGGTTCTGTTCAGATTCCACTGGTGAGAACAACTTCATGGGACTGTGAATTGTCTTCTCACTACAAAGTGGTAGTATCTTTACTACAAACTGGTAGTGTCTTTACTATGAAGCAAAGTGAAAATGAGAGCAAAATAATAATACATCTGTATGTAAGTTATTAGATCATTGATGGCAATAATAGACTGAATTGTTGTCTTTTAGGAGGGTGAAATTTAACGATATCAAAGAAACCCACATACCCATTCTAGTACTTTCAGGAAAAAGGAAATTCTCACAAAGGGAGAGTAGTAAGAGATGTTCCGATAAGGGAAGATTTTGATAGGACACTGTATATGTTATTAGATCTTTTCATCTTTCACTTCTTAGGTACTAAAATGATTCATGAAGAGAGATTATCCACATCACTAAATACGTATCTGCAATGACAAAAATACAAGGGCTTCAAAGGGCCCCCTATATTTATTAAGAAGGAAATAACTTGAATCCATCCACGTCTCTCCTCTACGTCACATTGTAAATGACTGAGGAATTCTTCCTCTTATTCAATGTGACCAATTGGAAATAAGACTCAAATAAATAATAAATGAGTAACGAACCTGGAAAAATGATCCTCAGCTTGTTTCTATAATATCAGCTATCAAATTATTTCCCTGATATTTTAAACAATTGTGCAGAATGTAAAAAGCAATAGCCTCTCAAAATTGGTACCAGAATGTACTATGTGCTCAAAATAGACTTGACAAAATGGATCAAATATGAATTTCACTACTGTTATATCTACATTTTCAGATTCAAACAGAAGTGTGTCCACACAGCATTTAAATATTCCCTTGTTTTCAAAATACCAGTGTTTGTTGAGTAACTTAAGATTTTTCCAAATGTAACTTTTTTAATTTTTAAAATTATTTATATTTTTGGCATATCTAGAAGAATAAAATGGTTAACAAGAGCTATTAAGAAAATAAGTTAAGCTATAGAAATTGTTGTGAAATACACATTTTACTTAGATACAATAAATAAAATCCTACTGTTCACTTGCAACTATTTTCCAGATTGCAATCAATTTAACATTTTACTTCTCAGTGTTCCTTAGGACTCTTAGACACAGATACCCTAAGTTTTAAAAGTGATTTTTAAGCTATTTCATTTAATTAAAGATATAAACAAACTAAAGAAAAATTAAAGAGACAACTTCCTCTGAAGCATTTTCCTCAACTAGAGACAACTTTAAAAAAATTATTCCAGAGATAATTTACACATATATAAACACGTGTATATTTTAATTGTGGCTTTTAAAAGAACTGGCTATAAAATACCAAGGGATAAACCTAACTAAGGAGGCAAAAACCTGTACTCCAAAAACTATAAGAGCTGATGAAAGATATCAAAGATGACACAAACAGGTGGAAAGATATATCACGTTCTTGGATAAGAAGAATCAATATCATCAAAATAACTATACTGGGACTTCCCTTCTGGTCCAGTGGTTAAGACTCTGTGTTCCCAATGCAGGGGACCCGAGTTCAATCCCTGGTTGGGGAACTAGATCTCGCATGCCGCAACTAAGAGCCTGCATGCCTCAACTAAAAGATCCTGCATGCCACAACTAAAGATCCCACATGTCACAACTAAAGATCCCATGTCACAACTAAAGATCCCACATGTCACAACTAAAGATCCCACATGCCACAACTAAGACCCAGCACAGCAAAATAAATAAATTTTTTTAAAATGACTATACCTTCCCAGACAATCTACAGATTCAATGCAATCTCCATCAAATTAACAGTGGCCTTTTTCACAGAATTAGAACAAGAAGTTTTGAAATTTGTTTGGAAACACAAAAGACTCTGAATAGCTAAAGAAATCCTCAGTTAGAAAAACAGAGGTGGTGGAATCAGACTCCCTGGCTTCAGACTATACTACAAAGCTACAGTAATCAAACAGTATGGTACTGGCACATAAACAGAAACATAGATCAATGGAACAGAATAGAAAGCTCAGAAATAAACCCATGCAACTCTCGTCAATTGGTCTATGGCAAATGAGGCAAGAATATACAATGGAGAAAATATAGTCTCCTCAATAAGTGGTTCTGGGAAAACTGGACAGCTCCATATAAAATACTGAAATTAGAACATTCTTAAACACCATACACAAAAATAAACTCAAAATGGATTAAAGACCTAAACGTAAGGCTAAGTGCTATAAAATTCCTAGAGGAAAACATAGGCAAAACACTCTTTGACATAAATTGTAGCAATATGTTTTTCGATCTGTCTCCTAAAGTAATGGAAATAAAACCAAAATAAACAAATGGGACCTAATTAAACTTAAAAGCTTTTGCACAGCAAAGTAAACCATAAACAAAATGAAAAGACAACACACAGAATGGGAGAAAATATTTGCAACAATATGACTGATAAGGGATTAATCTCCAAAATTTACAGCTTGTGGAGCTCAATATTAAAAAAACAAACAACCCAATCAAAAAATGGGCAGAAGATCTAAATAAACTTTTCCCCGAAGAAGACATACAGATGGCCAAGAGGCACATGAAAAGATGCTCAACATCATTAATTATTAGAGAAAAGCAAATCAAAATTACAATGAGGAATCATCATACACCAGTCAGAATGGCCATCAACAAAAAGTCTACAAATAATAAATCCTGGAGAGGGTGTGGAGAAAAGGGAATCCTCCTACACTGTTGGTGGGAATGTAAATTGGTACAGTCACTATGGAGAACAGTACGAAGGTTCCTTAAAAAACTAAAAATAGAGCTACCATATGATCCAGCAATCCAACTCCTGGGCATATATCTGGAGAAAATCATGGTTCAAAAGGATATATGCACCCAGTGTATCCTTTCAAAAAATGTATCCTTCACTGAAGTGCTGTTTACAATAGCTAAGACATGGAAGCAAACTAAATGTCCATTGATGGATGAATGGATAAAGAAGATGTGGTACTATATACAATGGAATATTACTCATCCATTAAAAAGAATGAAATAATGCCATGTGCAGCAACATGGATGGACATAGAGATTATCATACTAAGTGAAGTAAGTCATACAGAGAAAGACAAATATCATATTTATTATATACAGAGTCTAAAAAGACAATAATACAAATGAACTTATTTACAAAACAGAAACAGACTCACAGACTTCAAAAACAAACTTACAGATACCAAAGGGGAAAGGTGGGGGTAGGGATAAATTGGGAGGTTGGGATTAACATATACGCACTGCTATATTTAAAATAGATAACCAACAAGGACCTACTGTATAGCACAGGGAATTCTACTCAATATTCTGTTATAACCTAAATGGGAAAAGAATTTGGAAAAGAAGAGATATATGTATATGTATAACTGAATCACTTTGCTGTACACCTAAAACTAACACAACATTGTAAATCAACTATATTTCAATATAAAATAAAAAAATTTTTTAAATCTCAAAAAAATGAATGGGCTCACTCTTTCAAATGGCTCCATAATATTAGATTTTATGTACCTGACGTTAAATATTGCATCAGTTCTGTATTGATAGATTTTTTTGTTGCTATTTTCATTTTGTCATTACAATGAAAACTAATACTCTTCAAAAATATCATTTTACATACATGCATGGATATCTGTAGGATAAATTTGTCACAGTATAATTACTGAGACTAAGGGTTTATGCACTTGGAAATTTTATAAATACTGTCATTTTTTTCTATCAATGGTGTAAGTCTCACAAATATAATGATATGTGAAATAAGCTAGACACAGAAGGATACATAGTATTCCTTTATGTAATTCATGTATGTAATATTCAAAAGCAGAAAAAACTTGTTACAGTTTTATAAGACAGCACGATCATTACCTTTGGGAAGGTCTGAAGGGGTTAGTTTGGTAGAGGGCAAAATGGGCACTTTCAGGAGACTGGTAACGTTCTGTATCTTGGTTGGACTGGTAGTAAAATGGAGTTGTTTTACTTAATGATGCATCGAAGTCCCACTTACAATTCTTTTTCTTTTCCTTATTATGCTATATTTCAAAAATGTCTATTAACATGAAAATCATATAGTATAATGAATTCCATTAACTTAGTAAGACAATATTATTTTTATATACTTCAGAGCCATTTTGTTTTATTGAGAACTGTATGTCAATCTCCTTGGCTGATTTTTCTGTTATTTCTAACTGTAGTTTGATAGTTTGTGGTATTTATATTTTTACTTTATTGAGCTGTAATTTATGTATAATGATGTACATAAAGTGTAAATGTGATAAGCACTAACAAATATATACATCCATGAAAATTATTTCTGTATCTTTTATGTAGAGTCCTTTGAGTTTTCTAAGTAGAAAGTCATATCATCTACATAAATAGTTGCATTTTTTATGCTCCAATCTTAAGCCTTTTACTTCTTTTTCTTATATTATTGCACTGGCTAGGTTTTCCAGTACCATGTTGCATAGGGGTGGTGGGAGTGGACAGTATTTCATTATATTATTCCCAATCTTAAAGGGAGAAATATTTGGTCAGCCAACATTAAATATCATGTTAGCTGTAGTTGTATTATTTGCTTTAGATATCCTTTGTCAGGTTAGGACACTTCTATCCTTAGAGTGCAGAGATTATTTTCCACTTCTTTTCTTAAATCATGAATGGGTGTTGAATTTTGTCAAAATATCTTTATGAATTTATTAAAATAATCATTGTGCTTTTTATTCTAGTTAATATGGTGAATTGCATTGATTGATTCTTGAATGTTGAACAATCCTTCCATTTCTAAAGTGAACCCCACTTGTCATAATGTATTATTCTTTTTATATGTTTTGAATATTATTCAATGATAGTTGCTGAGGATTTTGCATAACATTGGTAAAAATTTTCCAGTGAAAACAAATGGGACTGGAAGTTTATTTCTTGGGATACTTTGGATTTAAAAATCATTTTTTTAAGAAAATGTTTATTAATTTTTATTGGAGTATAGTTGCTTTACAATGTTGTGTTACTTTCTACTGTACAGCAAAATGAATCAGCTATACATAAACATATATACCCCCTTTTTTGGATTTCCTTCCCATTTAGGTCACCACAGTGCATTAAGTAGAGTTCCCTGTGCTATACAGTATGTTCTTATCAGTTGTCCATTTTATACATAGCATCAATAGTGTATATATGTCAATCCCAATCTCCCAATTCCTCCCATCACCACCCTTTCTCCCTTGGTATCCATACATTTGTTCTCTATGTCTGTGTCTCTATTTCTGCTTTGCAAATAAGATCATCTATACCATTTTTCTAGATTCTACATATGTGCATTAATATACGATATTTGCTTTTCTCTTTCTGACTTACTTCACTCTGTATGACAGTTCCTTAAAAATCTAAAAATAGACAACCATATGACTCAGCAATCCCACTACTGGGCATATAACCTGAGAAAACCATAGTTCAAAAAGAGTCACTCACCCCAATATTCATTGCAGCACTATTTACAATAGCCACGTCATGGAAGCAATCTAAATGTCCATCGACAGAGGAATGGATAAAGAGGATGTGGTACCCATATACAATAGAATATTACTCAGCCCTAAAAAGGAATGAAATTGTGTCATTTGTAGAGAGGTAGATGGACCTAAAAATCACTTTTTTAATAGATATAGGACTAATCTGATTATCTACTTTTTCTTGAGTGAACTTTGATTATATTTTTCAAGGAATTGTTGGCCCATTTGTTCTAAGTTGTAGATTTTATGGGCAAGAATTCTTTGTAGTATTCCCTTATTACCCTTTTAATGTCCCTTAGATCCATAGTGATATCTCCTCTTTCATTCCTAGTATTGGTAAATTTGTCTTAACTTTTTTATAATTTTTAAACAAATCAGCTTTTGGTTTGATTGACTTTCCATATTTTTGTTTTCAAATTCATTGATTTCCACTCTATTATTTCTTTACTTCTGTGTGCTTTGTGTCTATTTTGTTTTTCTTTCTCAATTTATTGCTTTATTTTTATAATATAGAAGTTTAGGTTATAATATTGAGACCTTTATTATTTTCTAATATAAATATTTAATGCTACATATTTCCCTGTAAGCTGTATTTTAGTGATATCTCATAAATTTTTCTATAATTTAAATCTAATTAATTTCAAAATATTGTTTTTATTTTTTCTTAAAACTTCAACTTTTACCTACAGGTTATTTTAATGTATGTTCTGTCATATCCAAATATTTGGGATTTTCCAATGTCTTTAGTTATTGATTTCCAATTTAATTCTATTATGGTCCAAGGACATAGTTTATATAGTTCCTACTCTTCTAAATTACTTAAGATTTGATGTACAGACAGGATTATGGTCTATCTTCATGCTAAATTGTAAGGAATGTTTATTTTACTTACTTACTTTAATGTTCTTTTGTAGAGAGTTCTATAAATATCAATTAGGTACATATTCTTTGATTTAATTTATATGCAGATTGGTCGAGACAAATGGAATATGTTATGAAAGATATCAGTATAGGATTCACCTATGGCAGATGGGGATTTGCTGGAAGGACCCATGAGGGAACTGTCTGGAGTGATGAAGTGTTCTGTACTATGGATAGAGTGTTGTTTATATAAGTCTATACATTTCCAAACTTATCAAATTTTACACTTAAGATCTGTGCATTTTAATGTTTTGCAAATTTTGCCTGAGTTAAAAAAAAATGTTAAGAGGCAAGCACAGGAATTTTCTCAGACCTTCAAAGGGGAATATATAGTCACATAATTTTAAAAGGAATGGTGAGGATTTTTAAGCTCTGGGTATTTATTAATAGCTTGTATTTGTGGTAGCATAAATCTGCCACTAAATAAATATCAATGTCACACCTCCCAGTTTTGAAGCCAAAGGTACAACTACTCTTCAGTTTCAAGTTGAAAATCCTCTTCTCTAAAAATTTGATAACATGAATTCAAAGATAAAACATATTGTAATGTTGTCAAAACTTTCTATTATGTTACTGTTATCAGCATCCCCTTTGCCACTCTCAGATTATCAGGATCTAATAACAACCATGTTAGATTAAAAGAATATTCTGATAAATTTTTATCCTTAACAGTTATCTATTTGTTTTCGTTCTGATTTTACCTTGTAACTGATTTTGGTATGATGATGTAGCAAGACAAAGGAGATTTACACAGCACTATCTATCCACCTCTCTATCTGTTAGTCTATCATAAATGTTCATTGTCTACTCTTAGTAATGCCCACATTAAAAGTAATGTTGTTAACTAGTTTAGGAACTAATATTTATTAAGCATCTACTATTTTGCTAACAGTGAGGTAAGCACTTTTAAATTTCATCTCATTTTATACTCACAACTTTATGAGAAGATACTATTATTCCATATTGTAGACCACAAAATTGTAACTCAGGAATGTGTAATGTCTCTAGGCTTATAGTTGGCAATTTGAGGAACTTAAATTCAAAACTAAGTCAACTATCTTGCCCATGTTTCCATTACACCAGAGTGCTACAAAATATTCTCATTTTCATCTTTTTACCAGTATACATTAATGGTATTTTTAAAATCTATATTTACCTAATAAACAAAAATGGTTTCTTAATAGCAATTAAAGTCTCTTTTCTCAGCAATCTTTTCACTTTTATGCATCCCTTAATACATATTTACATATATTCAATTTTAAATAGTTCATTAGTACATAAAATACTCACATGATTACTTGGCTAAATTTTATACTGCAGAAAGTCATGGTTTTATTATGTGCATAATGAATTTCCAATTATAACTAAGGAACATTATAGACTCAATGTTGTATTTCAAAGTTGCTTTCCTTCAGAGTAAATAGTCCCAGATCTTCAGATAATTTTATTTTGAGATTATCACAAGGCTACTTTTAAGAAGACTTCAAGCACCTTATTAATATTTCAGATATAATTTTTGTGAATGCACAAAAATATATGATTATTCAAAGCTAAATTACAAAACATTTCTGGATAAATTCATCTGTTCCATCTTCACTTTTATCATAAATTAATTTAATTAATTCTAGCATTTTTTTGAGATGACATTCAGTTTATCAGTATATAGATATCTAACAGACATTACATGTATGGAATGAAAGTTCCTACGTAGACTAAATAATTACTAGAATCAAGAAATTTTTTTCACTTTTTAATTTAATATTCTTGAAACAAGTGAATACAGATTTAATCTAGCAAGACACAATCTCCAAACTAAATAAAGTAATTATTCCAGTGTCTGACATTAAGTTTGCTGTGTTATTGTTAAGTTGTTTTAACCACTATTCCTTAAAGTGACCTTAAATCATATAAAACCATGAATTTTAAGAAGAGCTGCCAGTTTTATCCTTTATTGTATCTATGGAGCTAAGCACATAGTAGGTAGTTATCATTTCTTGAATTTATAAATCTGTTGTACTTGAAACACTGCTTTCAAAGATAAAGCCATGCTTATCTGTTCAGCAAATTTTTTAGAGTATTATTCCATTTACAATTATTTTTAAAGTATTTCATCCATCATAAATATATTTCACATCAAATTTTTTAAATAAGTTCCTTTTATGTGCCTTGCCAATGTTTCTTCAGTCTTTCAGCCTAAAAATAATTTACAACTTGAAGGTACCTGTGTTCATCGGGATAGGTGGCTGGCAAAATATGTTTATAGCATTTTCAATGTGCTGGCTTTATTTCCAAGGCACAATTTATATAAGAAAGTATGTCATACGTTTGTTGGAATCATGGAATTTAATGACTTCATAAGATTTTGCATCTAACAGACAAAAGCACCCCATGCATAGATAAGACACCTGACAAACAGATGGGAAAAGTAAATTCCCCAGTTGCAAGCAAAAAATATCCTCTGCACAAACAATATATGTTTTGATAGTCCAACACTAAGTTGTGGTTCAAGACTAATTCTCCTGTGCCTCACTTTGCTTTTAAGTACTTAAAATATTAGGCACAAAAGTATTACTTGACAAAACCAAATTACGAAATGTATAATGGGAAGAAATAAAATGTAACTGATGTCTTTTTCTACCTGGTTTCTACAGTAAAATTGCCACTAACATATTTTCCATTTTTAAATTATTTAATTAAACATGTTCACAGTAAATAGAAAATTCATTCTATGTTTTCCTAACTAGGAATCACAGAATATTAGGTAAGCATAATTTTGGTAGCTAGGTACATTACCCCAATAAAGTAAGGATTAAATCAATTTATTTAATGTTATCCCAGGTCTATGCTTTTGATGTTTAAGATAAGATTCTTTACACTACTTACAGAAATTGTTTTTCTTTAAAAATCCTTTTAAGCAGTTTTTATTTTATGTGTAAATTGTTAATATTGATCTAATTTGAGTTTTGCAGTCCACAGCTTAAGATTGAAATGTTTTTAATGCTTTATAGATTTTATATGAAGAAGTTATAAGACTCATACTTGAGTAAAATAAATGTAATTAAAACTTTACAAGTGTTCACTTTATGTCACTAGATAATAACAACATACAGTAAGAAAATACGGTTAAGTACAGGTCAGCCATACAACAAATAGCCTCTATAAATACATGAATATTGAGAAATATTCATGGGTATGATATTGAGAAATCATACCCATCTCTCAGAATACATTACTCTTAGTTAAATAAGATCTGGGAAAATTAAAAGAAGAGTTAAGGCCTAAAAGTGGTGGTGGTGGTAACGGGGAGGTGGGTAAATGTGAAGGGAGCGGGAAATAATTGTCTTTATTGTATATAAGATATGACATTAAGATAATGTTTTGCCTAATAGATTTGCAGAGCTAGTTCTTCCTTGAATCCAATCCAATTTTTATTGCAAATTTCATTTATATTTAATTGGAAAGTTTCCTTCCAACACAGGGACATAATTTTTTTCTCTACATTCCTGCACCCTTCCCACACAACTTCACAATACAGATTACACTTAGGCCATTTATGAATAGTTAGATTTAATCAAGGTAAACATTCATATAGAAATTATTGCAAATTAGCCATTTTGATGTTAATCATTTCTATTTGTGTTTTTCAGCCTTCACTTCTTATATCTTTAACAGAAGTCACTTTACTATCCTCATAAGATGCCAACTTTCTGAGTCATGAACATCAGTGAAAATAAAGGGGGATCACCTTGAACTCCAGAAATGCAAATCAACTGGAAAAACACCAGCTGGCCTTAATCATTCAACACTGCAGTTTAGTCTGCATCATGTCAGCAGGCTAGCAGGTATTCTTTTTATAGAAACAGAACTTAGCAAATGTAGCTGCTGTTTCTTTCTTGTCAAAAGTGGATTTCTCCCTTCCCCAGCTGTATCCAAACACTCTCTCTCTCTCTCTCTCTCTCTCTCTCTCTCTCTCACACACACACACACACACACACACACACACACACACACACAAATGCACACAAATATACATTTGGAGAACAGTAGCATGTTAGTGAAAGTTACTAACTAGAATAGGGGCATTAGATTGAAGACCTACTCTTCAATTTTGTACTAAAATAGCTTAAAAGGCCAAATGTGCTGTGCTGTCTTTTCAATAAATTATCAGTAGCAATAAAATAAAATATAAAAAGACAAATAGAAATCATTAATTATATAATCTTTCCTTAAGAGAAATGAATGCCAGATGATGGTCATGAAATTTAACTTGAGGTTATGCTCCAGTTTAAAAATGTTCAACTGCAATTCACTCTGGTAAAATCTCAGTATGTTCTGATTGTCTCCCTATCTATTTTTTCGTGTACTTATTTTTAAAGCATATAAGTCACTGTCTCCTTTTCTATGTTACTATGTCCCAAAAAAGATAAAAAGTTAATATATGCAACCCAAAATAACCATATCTTATAATAAGTAAAGGTTAAAACCATTTATACAGTGACTCATATAGACATCAAGTGCTGCAAATATATCAGGCATATGATGGTATCATTTGGGAAACTGACACACTGTAATTTTTTCCCATGAAATGGGACACCATATGAAACTAAACATGGCAGAAACATAAAACATATCCTGTCATCCCTGAGTAACTACTTCTATTTTCTATTTATCCAGTTATCTCTCTTTCCTTTGTTTATACCCTGTATTAAATCACATGTCATAAGCTGGATAATAAATCAGATTGCTGCACAGTTTCTCCCTTTTCACCACTAATCTGCAGTTGCCCCCTTTTACTCTGTAATAACTTGCATGAATATTTTGGCTGTTGATCTCTCAAACTTTTCTTTATTAAAGAACAGAAATAGATGCTTTTTGGCAGTGAAGATCTCTAAATATGTGATTTGTAGCAGCTCTGAGATGACATCGAGATATTAATTTATATATTTAGACCCTTGCTGTATGCCAGGCACTGTTCTAAGTACAGTGGAAACTGTTGGGAATCCAGGCCAAATAGCATGCACTTTATTAGTTTTCCAACACTAAGTCCAATTAATGTAGCTACTCAATATCAAAGAGCAAAACGTGATCACATGTCCTTACATGCAAGGAAAAGAAGCACCTTTAATATCTGAGTCACTGCCTGTATATCCTACACTTGTTAATATTTCTGATGTAGCTTTATATCAAAAAGAGGGAAATATCAAAGATACTCTTAGTAAACTTAATTTGAATTTCACACATCACACAGAAGTACACCACATAGAAACATGCCAAAGTATGAAAATTAGATGTCCCTAGTTGTGTCCTTTTTACTATATTTAAATACATGCAATGTTACATTACTTTGTTTATACAGTTTGTGAAATATACCAAAAGGGAAAATTAATTTTAAAAAGAGACATTCTTAATGCTTCAATGATCAGTATAGCTTAGCATTTTTCCTATATGTTTCAAATATATAATGACAAATGGGCAAGGTCATGAACTATACAGGTGCCCATGGTAATAGAGATGGGAGCCTAAAATGAGAACTATTTATGAGGCAGGATCAACAGAATATAGGGATTGACAAGATATGTGCTTTAAAGGAGAAATAGTGATCTGAGATGATACCCTGATCTCTGGCTTGGGCAGCTAAGTTAAGAAAGTGTCATTTATAGGATAAATTCAGGAGAGGCATCATGGGGGTAAGGTGTAGGATCATTGTAGAAGATGATGGATTCTTTACTAGAACTTTTTTCCTAGAGTTTAGTTACCACTCAAAGTAACTATTAATTATTCATTAAAATGTTTAAACATCACTGTATATATTTATAGATATATGTAAATATCATTGCATAATTTCTCTACAATTTCATAAATAACACAATAGTAAACATGTATTTTTTTCAACTCAGTTTTCACCCAAATATTTTGATATTTATTTTTATTGTAATATGTAGCTCTATTGTAATAATATTAAGTGCACATACAAGAACTCTAGGAAATGTGCTTAGCAGTAAACTCTGTCTTAGAGTATAAACATTTTCAAATTTACTAGTTATTGCCAAATTTTCTCCAGATGTCTGTACCAAATTACATTCCCTTTTTTTGTTTGTTTCTAATTTTTTTTTATTGAGGAATAGTTGACATAAAACATTATATTAGTTTCCGGTGTAGAACATAATGATTTGACATTTGTACATATTTCAAAATGATCACCACGATAAGTCTGGTTAACATTCCTCATCTTACATGGTTAAAAAAAATTTTCCTTGTAATGGTGACTTTTAATACTTACTCTCTTAACGTATTTCAAATTTGCAATACAGTTATTATTAAGTATAGCCACCATGCTCTACAGTTTCTAATTTTTGATATGGATGACATTGTGATGTTATATATTTACTATTTCCTATGAATTGCTAAGGATGATCTAAGCACTTTAATTTTTCTGGTAATAAAGTTTAAAGATCTAGAAGATTAGTATCAGATTATTGGCAATTAAATGAAAATGTATATATAAATTGCAGAAAATTTATTTATGCAGTAAGCAATTGTAAAACCAGAAATCCAGGTGGCCAGAAATTTATTCATTTCACTTTTCATCTTTCATTAAAGTAGGGAATGATGTTATTGGTAAAGAAAATTTTAAAGAAGTTTGAACGTTTAATTTGCATAAGTATTTACTAAGTCTGTAACAAAGACTGAATTTCGAGTCATTTCTAATAAAATTGCTGCAAACTTCAGAGTATTTAAATGACCAAATATATCTTCAATGGAGTATGATTTCCTTATAACTAAAAATCAAACATTTTAAATATAGTATATAATCATAATTAAATTAAATCTATTGTAATAGTGGTTATGATGTTTTTAGTTCATCTAAGAACTTTGAAAGGAGAATTTTATATCATAAAATGTCATTTTAGGGCTTCCCTGGTGGTGCAGTGGTTGAGAGTCTGCCTGCCGATGCAGGGGACATGGGTTCGTGCCCCGGTCCGGGAAGATCCCACATGCCGTGGAGCGGCTGGACCCGTGAGCCATGGCCGCTGAGCCTGCGCGTCCGAAGCCTGTGCTCCACAACGGGAGAGGCCACAACAGTGAGAGGCCCACGTACCGCAAAAAAAAAAAAAAAAAAAAAAAAAAAAGTTGTTTTATAATTCATGTTGTATCTTTTCCCAAGATGAGCAAAAACTTTATCATCCTTCCTTTGATCCAGTTAATTAGTATTTATTGGAAATGCAATCAAAACTTCAATGAGATCTCACTTCACACCTGTCAGAATGGGTATCATCAAAAAGAACACAAATAACAAATGTTGGTGAAGATGTGGAGAAAAGGGAACCCTCGTATACTGTTGGTGGGAATGTAAATTGGTGCAGCCATTGTGGAAAACAGCATAGAGGTTTCTCAAAAACCTAAAACTAAGACTGCCATATGATCCAGCAATTCTACTCCTGGGTGTATATCCAAAAAACACAAAAACTCTAATTCAAAAAGATACATGCGCCCCAATGTTCACAGCAGCACTATCTACAATAGCAAAGACATGAAAACAACCCAAGTGCCCATTAATGGACAATTGGTATATATATATATATATATAACATGGAATATTACTCAGCCATAAAAAAGAATGAAATCAACAGGCAAATGGATAAAGAAGTTGTGATTATATATTACATATATATATATAATATATAGAATGGGATATTACTCAGCCATAACAAAGAGTGAAATGCTGCCATTTGCAGCAATGTGGATGGACCTAGAGAATATTATGCTTAGTTAAATAAGACAAATACTCTATGATATCACTTATTTGTGGAATCTAAGAAAATAAAACAAATAAATGTATATAGCAAAACAAAAAGAGACAGATATGGAAAACAAACTAATGGTTAGCAGTGGGGAAAGGGAAGTGGGGAGGGGCAAGACAGGGCTATGTGATTAAGAGATACAAACTACTATGTACAAAATAAATAGACAGCAAGGACATACTGTAGAGCATAAGGAACTGTAGCTATCATTTTGTAATAACCTTTAAAGGAATATAATCTATAAAATTAACAAACAACTATGCTGTACACTTGAAACTAATATAATATTTAAATCAACTATACTTCAGTAAAAAAATAGATGTTGTATAAAGGTAAAGAAGGAAAAGATTAAGACTTAGGTTAATTGATATCTATTACTTAAGGACTTACACCCATATGCTTGATTCTGGCAGTTTCACCCTTCTGATTTATTTCCATTTCTTTATTTGGCCTCCAGCCACCCACTGTTTACTCTATTTCCTAACTTCCTGAGACAACAGTAAACTATTAAATAGTTAATGATGGCTACCTAAGTACCTGGTTGTTAGTATGACAATATAATTGAAGAAATTGCTATCCTGCCATAATTAAACATCAGGAGGATAAGCATAATCTTGGTTACACATACATCCTATTATCCTTATTATCTGAGCCATTCCCCAGCCATGCATTAGTGAATGGATCTTTGCAAATTAAACAAGAGACCCAACATTAAAGGCCTTATCAAATCAAATAAAAACAATCTGCACCATGGAGTCTTTCATTTTGAATATATAACTTAAATTACATTATCAGGAAAGGATGCATACTGATTATGTATAATATCTACAATTAGGTGATACTGACCATTTCAATAAGCACTCCTCCTTTTATTGGGTAGCAGAATTACCTTTTTTCTAATAAAGCCAGAATAACCATTAGTTGAGTAAGAAATGGAAGATACAATATCAATTTTATTTAATTATGAATATACTAAATACTGCAGATAATAAAAAGTGGCCTAAAAACTAGACTAAAAGGTCTGTGTGTCATAAGCTAAAAATGTATATCATTAAGAGAACTAAAAATGTACACTTTTTGAATTTAGGTAATCTCTCTTCAAACCACCATCTAATTTATTACTTTCCCTAATATATAAGACCTTACAGAGTTTTATCCTTTATTTATTAAATGTGTATTTTTATCTTCCATTATTTCTGCACTCATCTTAAACTATTACAAAACTGGATATAGGAGAGTTTATTGATACGAGGACTCTCTCATTGACATGAGGTAAGAGCCCTCAGTCAGTCCTGATATGCTTCTGGAAAGGCCCTAGTAAGCTTGGAAAAGCAATAGCCCACAACAGATTAAGTAGAGAAGCCAAAACTGCTAAATAGACTGAGAGTTCAGTGTGATAAAATTGATTTACCACATAAAGCAAGGAAACAGAGCAACTGCCTCTTCTGAGCAGTCTAGAGGACACTTTGTTTAGCTGGATAATAAGGTATAGTCTGATAGGGTTAGGGGACTGAGGGAGAGTAGTACACAATCCTCACTGAGAATTTCAGTAAGGGCTGCCATTTATAGGCTGGGGTTGACTGTAGGTTATCCAGGTATGGAACTGACTTCCCAGTAACAATGCAGATGATAAAATCCCAGAAGAGCAAAGGGCATTATGCAGAACATCTTACAGTTCCACTATATTGATGACTTGTTAATAGGGCCTTATAAGCACAAAACGACACGTGGTAAGTGTTCTTGACAACTTGGTAAGACAAATGTACTCCAGTTGGTGGGAGATTACCCTGAAGAGATTCAGAGACTCCCCCACTGGTGACATTTTGAGGTTCTAGTGGTCTGAGACATGTAGAAAACTCCCCACAAAGTACACGACAATTTATTACACTATCACATCCTAGAGAAAAAAAGAAAGAAACATAACACCTTTTGGGTTTTGATGGCTGCATATTCTGCTCTTAGAGGTTATACTGTGATCCATTAATTTGGAGACAGCTTCAAGGAGGTGTATTCCAGCAGGTCCAGGTTAAGGTACAAAAAACTCTATAGCATATGACTCAACAGATCCCAAGTTAATAGAGGTATCTGTGGGAGAGAAAGATGTGGAATCTCTGGCAAGCTCCAATAGGAAAGCTGAAGTGCAGACTCCTAACATTCAGTAGCAAAGCCATGATCCCTGCAGCAAAGAACTTTATACCATTCGCAAAGCAGCTTTTAGCATATAAAGGGTCCCAGTAAATACTGAGCTTCTGACCAGGAACATCATGAACTGGATACTGCCAGACCCAGATAAAAGGGACCCAACCACAATCCATCCTAAAATGTAGGTGTCACATTCAGCATTGGACACAAGGATATCTAGAAGGCATAGAGAAGCTATACTAACCATTGACACAAACCACATGTCACTATCACTGTTACGCTTAAGTCTTTAAATCTAGTAACACAAAAGGCCTTATGAGTGGTTTCCTAGAACTAGTTAATAGGAAATGAAACACATCATGAATGTGTCAATTTGCTATGTAAGCAAAAGCTGAAAATGAACTACTCCTGCAGTAGAGACACAGTATTGACCCTAAAATACAATGGTGAGAAGAAATATTTCTCCAATGATTGCAGCTGTAGGTAGTGTACCTGGTTATCAACTCTCTGTGCAGAGAGAATGACTCAAAAAAGGTTATATGTGAACTCAAAGACAGTGCCAGAAGTCTTTGCTGGTTGCTCAGGAGATTGGAAGGACCAAACTTGAAAAATGTAAGAAAGAAGGCTTGGGAGAATAGTGTGTGAATAGCCATTAGCAATGAATCTGCCTCATATATTAAGTCTACCATAGGGGAAATAATAAAATGCAATTAGAAAAAAATTAAGATTCATTACTGTGATATGAATTAAATACTACAATAGAATAAAACTCTTGTAATATTGTAAGGAAAGCAGAATAATTTTAAAATATGCCTGTAATTATTTGATATTCCCCCTTCAAAAGGTGATGAATATTTTCCCTTTCCTTGAATGTGGGTTAGGCCTAATGATCCACTATTTATGAATAGAACATGGCAGAACTAATGCTATTGGGTTGGCCAAAAAGTGCCTTCCATTTTTAAGTAAAAATAAAAGACATTCTTCATTTTCATCAAGATATTTATTGAACAACATATTCACCCTTTTGTTCCACTACTTTCTGCTATTTTTCAGGCAACTTCATAATTCCATCTTCCCAAAACTTTTTATCTTTTTGAGCAAAGAACTGTTCCAGGTGCCTTTTACAGTCTTCCAGGGAATTGAAATTTTTTCCATTAAGAGAATTTTGTAAAGACCTAAATAAATGGAAATCTGAAGGTGCAATGTCTGGTGAATATGGCAGATGAATCAGAACTTCCCAGCCAAGCTGTGACAGTTTTTGCCTGGTCATCAAAGAAACATGCAGTTTTGCATTATCCTGATGGAAGATTATGCATTCTCTGTTGACTAATTCTGGATGCTTTTCGTCGAGTGCTGCTTTCACTTGGTCTAACTGGGAGCAGTACTTGTTGGAATTGTTTTCCCAGAAGGAGCTCGTAATAGTGGACTCCCTTCCAATCCCACCATATACACAACATCACCTTCTTTGGATGAAGACCAGTCTTTGGTGGTTCATTTTGCTTGCCCCACAATCTCTTCCATTCCACATTATTGTACAGTATCCACTTTTCATTGCCTGTCACAACTTGTTTTAAAAACGAACGTTTTCATTATGTCTCAGTAGAGGATGGCATGCGGAAATATGGTCAGGAAGGTTTTTTTTGCTTAACTTATGTGGAACCCAAACATCAAAGCAATTCACATAACCAAGCTGGTGCAAATGATTTTCAACGCTTGATTTGGATATTTTGAGTATGTTGGTTATCTCCCTCGTGGTTTAACACTGACTGTTCTCAGTTAATGTCTTGATTTGATCACTATCAACTTCAACTGGTCTACCTGACCGTGGAGCATCGTCCAGCAAGAAATCTCCAGCACGAAACTTCTCAAACCACTTTTGACACTTTTTTTTTTTTTTTTTTGCGGTACGCGGGCCTCTCACTGCTGTGGCCTCTCCCGTTGCAGAGCACAGGCTCCGGACGCGCAGGCCCAGCGGCCATGACTCACGAGCCCAGCAGCTCCGCGGCATGTGGGATCCTCCCGGACTGGGGCACGAACCCGTATCCCCTGCATCGGCAGGCAGACTCTCAACCACTGCACCACCAGGGAAGCCCCACTTTTGATACGTTTGATCAGTCACGGCACCTTCTCCATACACTGCACAAATCTTTTTTTCTTTTTGCGTTTCAGTTGCGTTTTTACCTTTCTTGAAATAGTAAAGCATAATATGCCCAAAATGTTGCTTTTTTTAATCTTCAATATTAAAATGACTACACAAAAATTCACTAATTTTGGTGTCTTTTTTTTTAAATGCACGCTGATATGACAGCTGTCACGTACAATCCAACAAAATGGTTTCGAATGAAGTTAAAGACAGCTAAGTGCTACTAGAGCCATCTTACAGAAAAAAATGAACGAACTTTTTGGCAAACCCAATATATAACCTCTGCAACTAAATCACAAATATAACTTCTGCCTGGCTCTCTAAGTGAGTATTTAATATACTCATATGGAAAGTACGTTACAGGTTTTTTTACGTTTAAAGAAAAAAATGAATAGTTTATGAAATTTTTACAATGCAACAATAATATGATATTTAATAGACATGGGGAGATGTTAAAAAGGAAATAGTACAGAGAAGGAAAATGTACAAACAACCTCATCTTATAAAGTAGGTAATCACAAAGCCAATACATAAAATCCTAAGCATATTGTTTTAATTACAAGTAAAGATAAAGAGGATCTAAAATTATCTTTGGAGACAGGCCAATTTGTATTGGGGTTGCTCTAAGTGTGAAAACAGAGAGACAATATCTAAAGCTGACAATACAAGAAAGAGCTATACAAAATACTGTTTGGAATATGCAAGTTACTACGAGAAGTACTACGAGCAGAAAAGAGTAAAAGTGGCTTTCTCTAGGGCATTGGACCAGGAAGAAGGGAAGGAAAGGATGGAAGACTCTTGCTCTTCATTATAAGCCTCTATGTATGATTTGATTTTTATGCTATGCTTGTGGATTTCTTTTATTAAATAAAATCATCTATCTTTTAAAAATTAGCCAGAGTGTTATAGAATTATAAAATAGAAGCACAGAAATGGGGACTTGTGATGGATAATTTTATATGTCAACATTGATGGGCTAGGGTGCCCAGATATTTGGTCAAACATTATTTTGGATGTTTCTTTGAAGGTGTTTTTGGATGAGATTAACATTTAAATCAATGGCCTTTGACTAAAGCTGACTGCCCTTCAAAATGTGGTTGGGTTTCATCCAATAAATTGAAGGCCTTGATAAAACAAAGATTGACGTCCCCTGAGAAAGAATTCTGCCAGCCAACTTCTTTGGACTCTTCCCTGTGTCTCAAGCCTGCTGGTGTAACCTGAAAATTTTGGACATGCACCTTCACAATCACATGAGTCAATTCCTTTAGCTAAATCAACCTCTCTATTTTTTCCCTCCTTCCCCCCCACCCCACACAGACTAATACAGAAGCTAAAGCAAGTTGGAAATTGGGTACAGGTTTCAGAGTAATGTTTACAGGATAGCAGGATAGTAATGCATTAACTGTATCTTGAAGAATGGGAATTAATGAGATGGATGGGATCAGATTGGACATTTTAAACAGAATAAACCATGTGCAAAAATCCAGAAAAAGATTTTGAATGGTCCAGGAGTTGGGCATTTTGCAGGATGTGTCTGGAATAAAGATATATTTAGAGAAAAAGATAAAAGGGTCAGAGAAAAGTAAGTTATATATGACCTATGTGCTTGAATATATTAAAGAATTTCAGGCAGACAAAATATAGCCTGATTAAGTTGGAATTTTTTAGACTTGCCCATGTAGAATTAGGATGGGTGGGAAAGAGAATAAAAATGTAGACAAAAAGACAGTTTAAGATATTGTGACAATTAGCCAAGAGAAATCTAACACCTAAATTTTAGCTATTGGTGCTGGTCAGAGCAGAACAAGAGATATGTAGGAAATAGAAATGATAAAAAAATATACCTAACTGAATATAGTCATAGAGGGGAAAGTGATCATTGAGACTGACTTCCAAGTCTCTGAATTGATAAACAAGGTGAATTGTTAAGTCATTTACCATGCTGGGAATGTAGAAGAATAAGCAGGTAGAGCAGATGGTGACGAGGAGTGGGGCTGGGGATATGGAAAGGATGACAGGATAAGAAGCAGCTTAAAAGACACTGGTGCAGTTTTAAAATTTTAATCATGTTCCATTTTGAGCCACTATTGTGATTTTCAAGTAGCTACGTCCAATAATCCATTGTACACAGGAGACCTGGAGTTACAGATTTGAGAAACATTAGCATATAGATTGTAGTTTGAGCCAGAAAAATCTTTGAATGTGAAGAAAAGAGAAATGAGAACAAAATTCTGGAAAACCCACTGGCTGATATTGAAAGAAGAATGCACCATGATGACTAAGCTGTAGTCTCAGAGAAGTAGGAGAATCAGGACAAAATATTCTCTCCAATGCTGAGAAATGAGAGAGCTTCAAAATGTAGCCCACAGCCTCAAAAGATCCTGTGGTCCAGTGAGATGAACTCTGTCCATTAAATTTTCTGAGTTAAAAAAATGACTTTTCTTTTTTAATACTACTTTTTAAAAAACTTACTGTGAAGATAGGGAAAAAATTAGAGTGAATGTTTATATTTCTGGACAGGAAGGACATTCACTGTGTTTCTATTTCCATTGGTTTTGTATGTGTCAGAAAGGGAGCGTGGGAAAAGCAGGAGAACAAAATAGTCATCATTTTCCTTTTAGGTCTCTCAACCTTGAGAAGCCTGATCCAACTTTGCCCAGGCAAATTTACACAGGCAACCTTGGCTTTGAGCAGGATTTACTTAGTGGATGAGACTTTTAATTGTCCCCCTTGAGGGGAGGGTGTGTGGGTATACACACTATATCCTACCTGTTACTCATCAAATTTGAAACATTTTAATATGCTAATTTTTATGCATATATATTTTATCTAAAATTGACATATGTTGCATGTAGCATAAATAGAAAGAAACTTCAGGAAGTAATTTGAGAATATAGCAAAATATATGTTCCATTTGCTTTAATATTCTCACTTGGAGACTCTGTACCACGTAAATAATTTTACATATATATATATGTATATATACATATATATATATAAAGAGCAGATGGGAGAGTGATTATGCGTGGTGCATTTTTGGAAATAATAAGGTTTATTTCAAACAACACTGTTGCAAATGCCAAAGACTTTTAACCCTTATTGAGTAGAAGCAATCCAACGCCAGATCTGCTCAAAGTCTAGTTGCTCCTGTCCTCAAAAGAAAAGACACATCTATCTAAGGAGACCTCATTGTCAGGAACTGTGTGGCCATTGCAAAGACATGAGATTTTCCTGTGGCAGTATTTCAGCTTTAAATACATCATGTGATAGGCAGTATGATTTGTACAGAACACCCAAACTGTTCTTGTAATTTCCTGTACAGTTCCTTTCTGCAACTTGGCTCTGACCCGATATTGAAAAATGGATTAGGCTTTTGTACATTTTGTAGGTTGTATGACAACTGTCAATGTTAATAGAATAAAATAAATGCATGTAAAAATTTATATATATGTATATACACATATATAATTATAATTAACTTCCTTAATTTTGTATATATGATATACATACAAAAATTATATTATGTATACATTATGTATATATGTATATATAAATATTGTATATTAAAAAATTCAAATTATTTATGACAAAAATAATTCATACATTCACAATAATAAAAATAGTTAAATAAACTTTGCATACCAATTGAATAGTATATAAAAAAAACTAAAGGCATTTGTATCTCTTAATCACATAGCCCTGTCTTGCCACTCCCCACTTCCCTTTCCCCATTGGTAACAGCTATTTTGTTTTCTATATCTGTGAGTCTGTTTGTTTTGCTATATAAATTCTTTTATTTTCTTAGATTACACAAATAAGTGATATCATAGAGGGTTTGTCCTTCTCTGTCCAACTTATTTCACTAAGCATAATATTCTTTAGGTCCATCCATATTGCTGCAAATGGCAGCATTTCACTCTTTGTTATGGCTGAGAAATATTCCATTATACTATATATATACACATATTACATATATAGCATATATATAATATGTTACATATTATACATATTACACATTAATATACATATTGCATATTAATAATATTGCATAATATATTATACATATTATATTACAAATTATATATATAATTTATATATATATTATATATTACAACTTCTTTATCAATTTGTCTGTTGATTTCATTCTTTTTTTTATGGCTGAGTAATATTCCATGTTGTATATATATATTGCTTCTTCTATAAACCAATTGTCTGTTGATGGGCGCTTGGGTTGTTTCCATGTCTTTGCTATTGTTACTAATGCTGCTATGAACATTGGGGTGCATGTATCTTTTTGAATTAGAGTTTTCATCTTTTCCAGGTATAGGCTCAGGAGTGGGATTACTGGATCATATGGTAGCTCTATTTTTATTTTTTTAAGGAATCTCCTTACTATGTTCCAGAGTGGTTGCACCAATTTAATCCCCACCAATAGTGTGTGAAGTTTCCCCTTTCTCCACACCTGCTCCAGCATTTATTATTTGTAGACTTTTTGAGTGTAGCTACTCTGACTGGTATGTAATGATACCTTATTATAGTTTTGATTTGCATTTCTCTAATAATCAGAGATGTAGAGCACATTTTCATGTGCCTGTTAGCCATCTGTATATCTTCTTTGGAAAAATGTCTATTCAGATCTTCTGCCCATTTTTTGATTGGTTTTGTTTTTTTGATATTGAGTTGTATGAGCTATTTATATATTTTGGATATTAACCCCTTGTCAGCCATATCATTGGCAAGTATTTTCTCCCATTCAGAAAGTTGTCATTTAATTTTGCCAATTGTTTCCTTTGCAGTGCAAAAGATTTTAAGTTTAATTAGGCCCACTTTATTTATTTTTGCTTTTATTTCTTTTGTCAAAGGAGACAGACCCAAAAAAACAGTGCTACAGTTTCTGTCAAAGAGTGTTCTGCCTATGTTCTCTTCTAGGAGTTTTTTAGTTTCAGGTCTTAAATTTAGGCTCTTAATCCATTTTGAGTTTATTTTTGTATATGGTGTAAAGAAATGTTCTAATCCCTTTCTTTTATGTTTAGCTGCCTGGTTTTCCCATAACAATTTATTGAAGTCTTTTCTCCATTGTATATTCTCACCTCCTTTCTCATAAACTAATTTATCACAGGTGTGTGGGTTTCTTTCTGGGCTCTTTATTCTTTTCCATTTATCTATGCATCTGTTTTTGTGCCAGTACCATGCTGTTTTGATTACTGTATCTTTGTAGTATTGTCTGAAACCAGGGAGTGTGGTATCTCCAGCTTCATTCTTTTCTCTCAACACTGTATTAGCTATTCGGGGTCTTCTGTGGTTCCATATGAATTTTAGGATTATTTGTTCTAGGTCTGTGAAAAATGTCATGGGTTTTTTTTGATAGGGATTTCATTAAGACTGTAGTATGGTCATTTTAACAATATTAATTCTTCCAGTGCAAGAGCACAGTACATCGTTCTATTTCTTTGTACATTCTTCAATTTCCTTCAATGTTTTATAATTTTCAGAATATAGATCTTTCACCTCCTTGATTCAGTTTATTCCTAGGTATTCTTTTTGATGTGACTTTAAATGAGTTTTTTTTTTTTTTTTTTTTTTTGCTTTCTGTGATAGTTCATTATTAGTCTATAGAAATGCAACAGATTTCTGCATATTAATCTTGTATCCTACAACTTTACTGAATTCATTTATTAGTTTTAATAGGTTTTTTGGTGGAGACTTTAGGGTTTTCTATATATAGTATCATGTCATCTGGAAACAGTGACAGTTTTACTTCTTCCCTTACAATTTTGATGCCTTTTATTTATTTTTCTTGTCTGATTGCTGTAGCTAAGATTTCCAATACTGTGTTAATAGAAGTGGCAAGAGTGGGCATCATTGTCTTGTTCCTGAATTTAGAGGAAAGTTTTTCAGCTTTTCACTGTTAAGCGTGATGTTAGCTGTGTGTTTGTCAGAAATGAGTATCTAAAATGCCCTATATTACCTACATACCTTAGTTGCATTACATGCAAAATGTTTTATTTTGCTAATAAACTCTATTCAGTAATCTGTATGAAAGTAATATTTTAATTCTTATTGGAAACATGTGATATATATTTGCAATTTTATTGTTTTCAGTTTAATAAATTTTTAGAGCAGTTTCAGGTTTACAGAAAAATTTATCATATGGACATTTTTTCCCAAGAGTAAAGTCTACTTTATCAAATTATCAAAAGAGTCAAAGGCCTCCAAAAAGAGGTCCACATTTTCAGCTTTCAGGTGTAAAGAGCTTGGGAGTCATTACTTCTATACTAACAATAAGAAAAAGCTATGAAAATCCATAACTTTTCTCGGACCCATCAGAGAAATGAGGTTGTAGGGCAAATTGTATACAACCTAAACCCAGAGAGACTAGAAATGCAGAGTTACAGCTAAGATCTGCTTACCTGGAGCAGAAGCCACTGAGGCCATGAAAGGGTATGAACATTTAAATGGTAACCCCTATGAATTGCTGGAGTCTGAGTGCATACTAGTGTGTGAGAGAAAAACTACCAGGGGCTTCAATCTTAGTGGGAACCCCAACACTTTCATGGGCTTTTCCCCCATCAGCTCTACCATGTTCTCACAATGTGGCTCTGAGAAAAATTCTCTGTGGCTCTGGCTAGGCAGAGGAATATTATAGTGACATAGGCCAGAGCCTTCTCCATAAAAAAGGTCTATATTTCAGGGAAAAGGACTTTTCCAGAGCTAAATTCTGAAACTTTTGCCAGCTGGGGAAAGGGAATTCCTCCCCAGTCCATCTCCATCTTTTCTTTCTGTCTTACGTAATGTGGTTGTGAAGCAGTCAACAGGAGCACACCTTCAAGGAAGCATATTAGGAATTTGGAACCAGTAGAGGTCAAGGGAAAATAAGCTATGCCACTGGAGAAACACTTAAGAAGGTCACAGCCCTGAGATGCAGACCTATTAAAAGACTGTCATTTAACAAGAAGATTATAAAATGCTCACCCTTTCCTACACTTTACCACCATACCAACAGGGAACTAATACAATAGCAGTGCATTTTAGTTGACAGAGCTGCAAGACACAGAATCTCTCTAAGGTGTATCAATAGGGGGGTTTAAGGTCAAGCACAGACAAGCAAGGACACAAAAGGAAGTAGAAGTCTCTGAAACCTATAGCTACAACAAACATTACACACAGCCCAATTCCTAGCCAGATTAATATCAATCTTCACACTAAGGTCTATTTAATTCAGTATATATTACCCAATACATGTCTGGCTTTCAACAAAAAAATTGTAAATCATGTCAGAAGACAAGGAAAAACACACTCTGAAGAGACAAAACAATCATTGGAACCAGAATTAGATATGACACAAATGCTAGAATTATCAGACAGGTCATTTAAAATAACTATGATTAATATGTTAAGGGATCTAATGGAAACAGTAGACAACACAGGAGAACAGATGGGTAATATAAGCGGGAGACAGAAACACTAAAAGAATATAAAAAGGAAATGCTAGAAGTGAAAAACAAAGTAATGGAAAGAAAGACTATCTGGTGAGCTCATGTAGATTCAACACAGCCAAGGAACATTAAGAGTGAACTTGAAGGTAGGTCAATAAAAGCTTCCCAAAATGAAATGCAAAGTCTAAAAAGAATAAAAAATAATGAAACAGCATTTTTGAGAAATGTGGGACAATATAAAAAGGTCTCATGTGTAAATGGAATATTAGCAAGAAAAGAAAGATTGAATGGAGCAGAAGAAATAATTGAAGTAATAATGGTTGAGGACTTTCTATAGTTAATGACAGTTACCAAATCTCAGATTTAGGAAGCTCAGAGCATATCTAGCAGAATAAAGATCAAAACATACACACATACTCGCACATACACACACACACACACACACACACACACACACACACACACACACCCTTAGGCATATAATATGCTCAGAGCATATCTAGCAGAATAAAGATCAAAACATACACACATACTCGCACATACACACACACACACACACACACACACACACACACACACACCCTTAGGCATATAATATGCTCAAAACCAAAGATAAAGAGAAGAATCCTCAAAAGAGAGCCACAGTCCTAAATTTAATATTGAGGAACATTTTTCACATTATCAAAATATATGTTTTGATAAAGACGCAGATGTAGAGAATGGACTTGAGGACACGGTGAGGGGGAAGGGTAAGCTGGGACAAAGTGAGAGAGTGGCAGGGACTTATACATACTACCAAATGTAAAATAGATAGCCAGTGGGAAGCAGCCACATAGCACAGGGAGATCAGCTCGGTGCTTCGTGACCACCTAGAAGGGTGGGATAGGGAGGGTGGGAGGAAGACGCCAAAGGGAGGAGATATGGGGATATATGTATATGTATAGCTGATTCACTTTGTTGTAAACAGAAACTAACACACCATCATAAAGCAATTATACTCCAATAAAGATGTTAAAAAAATATATAGGTTTTGTTAATTGATATACAAGCATCATAGATACAAATATAGATATATTTTGGTGAAAGTAAAAGGCAAATATGCTGGTACAGATATATACATAAAAAGTTAAATCTAGGGCTTCCCTGGTGGCTCAGTGGTTGAGAGTCTGCCTGCCGATGCAGGAGACACGGGTTCGTGCCCCGGTCCGGGAAGACCCCACATGCCGCAGAGCGGCTGGGCCCGTGAGCCATGGCTGCTGGGCCTGCGCATCTGGAGCCTGTGCTCCGCGACGGGAGAGGCCACAACAGTGAGAGGCCCACGTACCGCAAAAAAAAAAAAAAAAAAAAAAAGTTAAATATAGAACAAGTAAATTTTGAGATTATAGTTTGTATTTTTAGTGTATAGATTTTCCTGAAGAAGAAACAGTTCTGGAAAATAAGTGCTTGAGATATGTAAATATGTGGGAATAATGAGTATGCTAGTCATGTTAATCAAGTTCAGTTTTTCTCTATTAACAATATATCATAATTATTTAAAATTATATATATACATATATGTTTCGGTGCAATTAGAATATAGATAGAAGTATCTGTGTCTTTTAAAAGTTTTAAAACTTTAAAAAGTATTCATGCTGACAGCTTTTTATCATTCATCAATTTGACTACTTAGAAATTGAAAAAGTTGTGTGATTATAAACATTTTCCCTCATGAGGAGGGCATCCATTCTAATTAAATAAATCAGTGATTCCTGGCAAAATATACATTCTCAAATCTGCAAATGCCTGATGACAGGGTACTAAGCATATCAAATTATGAATTATTTTGCATCCATATCATCATTATTTTATAATTTCTTAATTTGTGATAATTAAATTTCAGTACTACCATCTTCGGTCCCTAAGCTATTCAATTACTTTATAAATTCTGAAAACTGTCTCCAAAATTCTTCCTCCAAAATTACATTTAAAACCAGACTTCTTTTCTTGTCTTCCTCTTTTGGTTTATCCAGATACTTTTTCCCTTCGGTAGATGATATTCTTGTTTCTGACCTTTCACCAAAATTATTAGACTAGTGTGAAGAAAATTTATTGTCTTTCTACTTTTGTTTTCTTTTTTCAGACTGCTATATTACTATTTAAACTCTTGATATTTCGCAATTATCTTTCTGTAACAATAAGTAAACTCTTTCCAACATCAACATATAATGTAATCAAAACTGGGCTTCCCTGGGGGCACAGTGGTTGAGAGTCCGCCTACCGATGCAGGGGACGCGGGTTCGTGCCCCGGTCCGGGAAGATCCCACATGCCCCAGAGTGGCTGGGCCGGTGAGCCATGGCCGCTGAGCCTGCGCATCCGGAGCCTGTGCTCTGCAACAGGAGAGGCCACAACAGTGAGAGGCCCGCGTACCGCAAAAAAAACAAAACAAAAACCGTATACACACACAGATATGGAAAATGGAAATAATCCTCTTTTCTCTATAAGAATGGGGGTTAAACTAATACGAGTTGAATAAATTATCTTCCAGTATGCAAAATCTCAAAATAGATAATAAAACATATAAATCTATCAGTAAAGTGTTAAATTTTTAATAAATGAAAAGCCTCAGTAGTTCTGCCAGAATAGGCAAACAATTTAATGAATACAAGTATGTAGTTAAAATATAGTCCTAAATATATGGAATGTGATTGTATTTCCATTTTCAATCATGATTGAGAATAATACTTCTTCAATAAATACTGGTTCAATTGACTAGAGTTTTGGTGTGTCAATAAAGTTTATTGGGATACTTAAATATTGTCCTTACCAAAAAGAAAAATCCAAATATGTCAGTGCTACTGAAACAAGTAAAACCGATAAATATTATAAAATACATGATATTTTTATAATTTTGAGCTATATATGTGTGTATTTATATATGTATATGAAAAGATAATCATAGAAAAGTAAGAAAAACTGATAAAAGGTACCACAGACAAGTTTAAAATATTTGCATGCTTTTCTCCAAGTTATAATAAAGAATTATCTGGTCTAAAATATCAATAGTGTCCAGATTGAGGAAACCTGGTCTTAAGAATTAACCATAGTGAATATTATTGAGGGTTGAGTGAAATGAGCATTCCATATACCATTTTCTGAATATTAAACCTGTAAAACTCTTCTTTAAAATAGTTTAATGATATGCTATCAATAGTTGTATATATACCTGATTTTTTTTTTAAAAAAAAACCATCTTTATTGGAGTATAATTGCTTTACATTGCTGTGTTAGTTGCTGCTGTATAACAAACTGAATCAGCTATATGTATACTAATATCCCCATATCCCCTCCCTCTTGCGTGTCTCCCTCCCACCCTCCCTATCCCACCCCTCTAGGTGGTCACAAAGCACTGAGCTGATCTCCCTATGCTATGCGGCTGCTTCCCACTAGCTATCTATTTTACATTTGGTAGTGGATATATGTCAATGCCACTCTCTCACCTCGCCTCAGTTTACCCTTCCCCTTCCCCGTGTCCTCAAGTTCATTCTCTGCGTCTGAGTGTTTATTCCTGTCCTGCCACTAGGTTCTTCAGACTTTTTTTTTTTAGATTCTATATATATGTGTTAACATACAGTATTCGTTTTTCTTTCTGACGTCTCTCTGTGTGACAGACTCTAAGTCTATCCACCTCACTACAGATAACTCAATTTCATTTCTTTTTAATAATACTTCTTTTTAGTAATATTCCATTGTATACACGTGCCACATCTTCTTTATCCATTCATCTGTTGATGGACACTTAGGTTGCTTCCATGTCCTGGCTATTGTAAATAGTGCTGCAATGAATATTGTAGTACATCAGTCTTTATGAATTATGGTTTTCTCAGGGTATATGCCTAGTAGTGGGATTACTGGGTCATATGGTAGTTCTATTTTTAGTTTTTTAAGGAACCTCCGTACTGTTCTCCATAGTGGCTGTATCAGTTTACATTCCCACCAACAGTGTAAGAGGGTTCCTTTTCTCCACACCCCCTCCAGCATTTATTGTTTGTAGATTTTTTGATGATGGCCTGATTTTCTAGTTTTACTTCTAGAAATTATTATAAGTATATAATTGAACAAGAACTTAAAAATTGTGTGTAGATTTGTTGGTCACAGCATTGCATATAATATTGCTAAACACCGCAGAGTGATTATCTGAATATGGGAATACTTATTAAAATCATGATAAAATACACACAATAGAGCACTGTACAGACATTAGAAAATAATCTATATCCCTTAACAGGTACAGAAAGCCATGGCATATAAACAGGATGAAATAAATATTTGATACATGTATATCAGGAGTTCATATATCATCAATACATAATATAAATATTGCAATACACATACAAGTTTGCATACGGAAATGTATAGACATGTCTGCCGAATTGAAAGCAATGTTTAGCTCAGGATTGTGAAATAGGGAATTTTAAAAATCTTTATCTTAGCACATTATAATGGTTAATTTTTTGTAAAAGTAGGTGTTGCCTTTATATTCACAAAATAGGTAACTTCAATGAATATGTATTGTTTGCTTAAGACAATGATTAAAGTGGTTTGCTTAATATAAATGATTAAAGTGGTTCTTTTTAATCAGCAGTTTCTGATCAAATTTTAGACTAATATTTTAAGCTGAATTATACTAAAATAGGTTTTAAAAGAGGTCAAGTTTAAATATTCAGATTGTTAAGAAGTCTTTTTAGGCTGCGATGCCCTTTTAGTCTTTAAATTTCCCTAGAATTTTAGCTACCTGAAAAATGCACTTAATTTGCTCTAGCATGTATTTTTTTTAATCTGTTCATCTATTCATTCATCCATTCCCCCTGAGGAGCACCAGATATTGGTTTACACTAATAATTCATATATAAAATAATTTTAAAATATAGTATTAGAACTATTGCTGAACTATACAAACTATAAAAATGACATGTAAATGATCAGCAAACAGCAAAAACAAATGGCAGTTGTCAGTTATCTTGAGATTTTTCATAAACTCCAGTACAAACCATTCTTACAAATTAAAAGAGCTTCCAGATATGCATGTTAGAAAAGGACTTATCACCATTCTTCATATTTGTCTAAGAGTAAGACACCAAAAAATCCTTTTCACTTCCTTGGTTATCTTAGATGAAGAGTGGGAAAGATAAGTACATACAATTAATTTCTTGTCTCTTAGTACCAAGCCTACTTTTCTACACTGGCTTAAAGTATTGAAACTGGCAAATTGCTAACTATAGACTCCCTTGCCAGCTTGCTTTCAGGTGTGTTTAGCCATTGTAAGGCACTGGTCAGATATTAGAAGTTTGAAGAAGAGGAGAGTTACTCTATTCTTATTTGCAATTCCTTTTCACATTAGTAACAGGCATCTAAGGATTCAGTACCATTTAGCTCCCCATGTTCTGCTGTAAGAAAAACCCCTACTCAGCCATCCCAGCCATAGCAGCTCCATCTCCAAAGTCCCCACTCTGAACTATCCCACTGTCTTGTGGTTCTTTCAGCCTTCTATTACCAGTCAATAACTTTGATGCATTAAATCCCTTATTTTTGAAATAGCCAGTATGAATTCTGTTTTACTGATTGGATGCTGACTGATATATAGACTTTGAAGCATTTTTAGTGAAGAAGTACAAATGCTTAGATGGTGGACCACATCTTACCATCTGGAGCACTGTTGACCTATATAGGCACAGACGCTGTGTTTCCCAAACTGCTCAGACATAAGGTACTTTTAGCAGCAAAATCTGGTCCCAGGGAGGCGGAATTAAGGAAAACAAAATTCATCTTTGGGATTCATCAGCCACAGACAGAAAGATCAAACTGACCACACAGAAGAGCTGGTTAATAAGAAATAAACTGCTATCATTAGACAATGATACCTTGACCAGATATAATATGAGAATTTAAGAGACTGCAATAATGTACACACACAAGCAAAGACTTTCTGGAGCTCGAACTATTTATGATCTATAAAAATTTAGTATTTAGCATTTTGGCCGACATGGAGGAAGGTTATAGTTAACTTGAATTAGCGAACTAGAAGACAAAATAAAATTACTTAAAATATAGTGCAAGGGCAAACATATGTGCATTTAAAAACAGATCTAGGACAACAGTAACAGTAGTTTCAAAAAAGGAAATAACACATTGAGATAAGTAAGTCATGCTAATCAAGTTGCTAATTAAATAAAGAATAAAATATATTATACTAGAAGAAATTTTTCTGCACTCAAAAAAAGATTTAAATTAATAGAAAGTAAATGTTCACCAACTTAAAGGTATATATGCTCATACCTGGATATGATATATGTATATAATGGTGTAATTCATAAATTCGAAGAACAAAAAGAGTGGGTTTCTTTTTTTCACAACCATTTAGGATTTCATAACATGTTACTTAAATAAAAGAATCAGACCAGCATTAGATATTTTATTTCTAAATTGAAAGTTAAGTGATGAGATGGGGAAAAATCTATAGATTAGAGAGAATACTATAGCAATGCAGGGATCTCATACCCAGCTAAGCTATTATTCTTCCACCCAGATGAAAGAAAGTTCTGTGGGTAAATATGAAGATTCTAAAAATATATTTCTCTCATTTCCTTTCTGAGAAAGAGACTTGAGAATGAATCTGACTAAACTGACACAAAGGAAAGGAAAAAAAATTTATAACTATAGTTTACTTTAAGTGGATTATGTTAGCATGGAAGAGAAAATGTAATTGAAGAGATAAAAATGATTCATAAGGGATATTTAAATGCTTCACTGGTATTTGTTAGTGTGCAGTGAGAATGGGAAAGTAAAAATACTTCAAAGTTTTCATCTTTTAAGATGGTATCAGTGGAGGAACGGGAAAGTACAGTAGAACTTCCAACTTAAAAAAAAAAAAGAGGAAAAGAAAGAAAAGAAAGCAAAAGGGGTGACTAACACATTGACCAAACAAGCTAATAGAAGGGAAAAGAAAAATATTTGAAATAAGTAAACATACAAGAGGATAATATGAATAAAATCAATTTTATTAATGGTTGCATCAAATGTGAATGAGATGAATTCTCCTACTAAAAAATAATAATAATAATAAAAGAGATTACTGGAGAAGAGAAAAAGAAAATTTAAAAAGCCCAGCTCTGAGGTCAAATCTTTAAGTCACTGCTACTTTTGATGAATCTAGGGGATTGTTATGAGGATGACTGTGAATGAATACTAGTAAATATTTTAAACCTCCTGAGCAGGTGAAGCAGGATTTGGCAAAAATGAAAAGAAGAGGGGAAAAAAAAATCACAGCCCTGCTGGAGTAGCTAAGCTAGTTTTTTTCAGTCCTGGCAGAATATCTGGAAAGACACTGATGTAGAACGTGAATTTTAAGGTCGGTTTCTCAATGATTTCCAAAAGAACTAAATGCTTTTCTGGAGTGGCAAGGACACTGATCTGAGGAGATTTTGACTCATGATGCCTGGATCTGAACGATTCAGAACAGGCTTTGGCAAGCTCTGCTTTGAGCTTAACCTAAACAAGCACAACCCACACAGATTTTTCTCGGTGACTGAGTAAAGAAAGGAATAAAGTTGGGTTGATTTCTTAACTCCATTAACAAGAGAAGCTAGGAACAGATGGAGGTATTGCAGCAGCAATGGCTGAGACAGACAGAGATTTGTTTCAGGAATTAGAAATCCTGACCAAAACTTTGCAGACTTCAGGGGAGCCAAATGGCTTCGAGAATCAGATCTGAAATTGAAGGAACTCCAAAATGCCAACCAGTCACCACTCACTCCCCTCGTATGTCTCCCATATGCCATTCTTAGGTCCAAAAAGAGAAACTGACTCTTAGAAAAAGAAACCCAACTTTACAGCAACTCTGGAAAGTGGATTGCCTTCAACAGAATGAAACAGTTCTACCCCATTAGGAATTTTGAAAATCACATGTTCTCTTTTTGCCATGCTTCTGTGAAAAATGAAAATGTCATTATGGACTGAAACCACTGGGAAAAAATCTACAGATTGTAAATGCACAGGTTAGGCCACATTTAAAGAGTCTTGTCGAATCAGAGAGCAACAAGGAGTGAAGTGCTTGTGGACCCACAATAGTTCATAGGCTTCCATTTCTTCTCACATGCCAGCTGCAAACACAAGATTGAGTGTGACGGCTGGTCACCAATACAGTCTAGTAACCATTCTACTGAGCTATCACCTAGCATGGCCACATTTGTTCAGGGGCAGCCATCTGAACTGTGAGGACTGAAGACTGTCTAAATAGGGGTTAGAACAATGAGGAGGTAATCAGACTACGTTTACTACAGTAATTGACTCCATCTAGCTGTCTTTAAACCAGGTAACTTTTCCTTCCCCCAAAACTCTTTTTAGATTTCATCTTAGTGAAATTTCTATGAGGCCAATTTTGTGTCTTATCTTTGATGGAGAGTGTAAGAAGGCTGATACATTGCATAAGATATTTTGGTGGTTAGCTGCATCTGGAAAACATGTAAATTTTTTTTGGCAGGAATATGAACTTAGTAGGGGTTATGTGACATAATATTGTGAGGTGTTAATCTTTACATTTTTTCCCTTATATGTTCTTATTCTCCTCCATCCCCTGGCTCTAGCAGATGGTAAATTTCTTCACCCAGACAATTCGGAGTATTACACAGGATGAAGGGATGCAGGAATGGAGGAGAAGTAGGACACATCTTTGGGTCCTGAGGTAGAGGAGACTGAACCAACATGTTGCCAGAGAAATGGCTACACTGGAGCATCATCACCTCACATTCTTACTTCCTATGTGTGACATGAAAGGGGGTGGGGAGCACAGTCCTGAAATGAATGATAGGCACCCCCTCTGTTTACATTAACAACCAGTGAACAAAGGACCATCGTTCCCACTCTATACTGCCAATGTCTTGGTAGTAGCTAAGTTCCCAAGACCTAGAAGTGGGGGAGAAAAACACCAAAATAGAGATTGATATTTCTACTCTAGCCTGACAGAACAGGAGCTTAAATCCAAAATCCAGCTGTCACAGTTAATAAATAAAATGACGTTTCTTGCACACTTGACTTTTACAGCCTGAGATTCATATCCACCTCACGTATTTTAAACTGCATGTCCAATGAACATTGGAAACAATATTGTCTCCAAAAATGCATGGAATTTTCACATAAATTGCCAGTGTAATATGCCACAACAATATATTACTTTCTACAAAGCAGCAATCATAGTATCCATATTATCTGACAATAATGCAGTAAAATAAAAGTTACAAACAAAATTTTTAACTCTCCTACCTCCATTAAAAAAACTTAATTTGGAAATTGTAATACATATGTTTAAATAGTTATTTTACTATAAAGGAAATAAAAGAACACTAAATTATGTGAAAAAGATAAAAACTGAGAGTAGTTGCATCCAAATATTAGTAAACAGAAGAAACAGTAAACAGAGAAAAAAATACAGCCTTCAATGAATTTATTAAAAGGTAAACAACAACATGTGAACTTGGTTTCCTAGCGTATATAGATGGATATGATCCTGACCCAGAAAATCTAGCAAATCATCAATTTTTACTGTATAGTGACTCTGATGCATTTTCCTGAAAAATTAGTTAAAGTGATATTGTTGACTGTGATGGTTAATTTTATATGTCAACTTGGCTGGGCTAAGGGATGCCCAGATAACTGATAACACATTATTTCTGAGTGTGTCTGTGAGGGTGTTTACAGAAGAGATTATAATTTGGATTTAAAGACTGAATAAAGAAGATCACCCTCATCAATACGAGTGGGCATCGCCCAATCCTTTGAGGGCCTAAATAGAACAAATAGTAGAAAAAGGTCAAATTTGCTGTCTGCTTGAGCTGGGGCATTCATCTTCTGCCCTTGGAAATCAGCACCCATGGTTCTTGGGTCTTTCTAATCGAACCAGGACTTAAACCAATACCCACCCCCCTTCACCCCCACTCCTGGGCCTTTGGACTTGGACTAAATTACACCACTGGCTTTCCTGATCCTCCAGCTTGCAGGCAGCAGACTGTGGGCCTCCATAATCCCATGAGCCAATGACTATAATAAATTTCCATAACAACAAACTGTTGGTTCTGTTTCTCTGGGGAACCCTAATACATTAATGAATATTTCCAATATCTAAAGACAGTGGGGTTATCAGTATATGTAAATATCGTATGATGATTTTTTTTCTACTTTTTATTCCTGAACGTTTGATAAACCCTAGTATGTTGTTGAGTTAGAAATGCAGCAATTAAAGCTGGAGTCAGATCTTGACCAAAAAACGTATAAATCTCAAACATATTCTCCTTGGGCTAGCATTGTTCTCTGAGATCAAGAGATGTCTGTGTGTACTAGTAAATATAGGGCCGCTGTTAGCAGGAAAGCAAGGAGATGGCTTTGGATAGACAGCGAACAGGCTCTTCCTTATCAACCTTCTGTTATTTCATGTGCATTGCTCTGTTCCCCAATGAGATTATATAATAAACATCACAAGAGATCATATTATAATTTTCCATGGGTCAGATCCCTTAACATAATGTTATGCACATATTAAGAATATTTAGCTCTGTTTATAAAGTTCTTTCTCCTAGATTATCTCATTTGATCCTCTCAGCAACCCTGTGAGGTAAGTACTGAAGATTTTAGCCTGAATCTCCATGTGAGGAAGTTGAATAGAGAGGTTAAAGCATTTGCTAAGACATAGTAGAATAGAAGCTCATCTGGCTTCAAAGTCAGTGCTGGTTCCACGACATCACACTGCCTCCCATGGTAGGGGCTGAGGAAAGACTCTCACAATAGGCTCAAAGGTTAAATTGCTGTCCCTAGACAGAAAGCAGCAATGAACTGGGGAGTAACTTGGTGGCTCCAGCAGCTACTGGCAGTGCCATGCCAGTGTGAGCTGGGAAAAGGGACAGTACAGGAGCTGAGTCATCCAGATGGCAGTGGGGTTTTGTGGTCAGAAAGTGGAGGCTACACTGCGCAGGCTAGACATCCACCAGCACACAGCAGACACAGAGTTCTAACTGGGACCTCGAGACTCGACAGGATACGGAGAAGGGGCAAAGAGCCAGGAAAGCAGTGTAGAGCTGTTTGGGGTGGCAGTTGAGCAACCTGTCTTAGCTTATTTTTTATTCAAAAGAGGAGCCTTTCAGAGACCTACAGTAATGTGATGTGACAACTCTTCCCCTTCAATTCTAAGATGTTAACTCAAATACATAGGAAAATAACAACAAAATAAATTTAAGGAAATTTGAAGAAATCTATTGATGTTTAAAAAGCAAAATACACTGTAATAGAAAACCAATACATTGTGGTCATGAAAATGTGCCTTAATGATTTCTGAATGCCTGCCAGGAGTGTAATTCCCAATGGCTGAATTGCTGCTCTTTGAAATCCCTAACTGTGTTCAGTCTGAAGCTACACTTTACAGGAGATGATCCTAACCAATGCCCCAGTGTGACCAGGGATCTTAAGGCCTCTTCCTGAGGGAGGTGGCACTCCTCTGAGGGGTGACTTTGGCTCAAGAACTCTGATAATCTTGCAGTACTTTTCTTAGAATTGCATTGCAGTCTAAGATACTTCCACCCAACCTTCCTCTCATTTTCTCCTTCACTTGGGATTAAAACTGCATCATGGTCTGATGGTTCTCCCAGACTCCTGACTTCCTCCCATTTCCCTACACAGGCTTTATAATCTCTTGCACTGCTAACCTGGCTTTGGTGTCTGCTTCTCTGCAAACTAACACAAATATCAACAAGCTTCCGGTCATACAAGGTGATGCACAAACAAAATATTTCAAAAGACCTACAAAATAAAATATATCTGGAAATTCTAGGCTAGAAAAAAAATAGGAAAAGATATGTAACATGAAAGTAACTACAGGTACTAAGAGAATTAAAAATAAGACTGGAACAATTTTCTAACACTAAGTTTGAAAATTCATTTAGTCATTCAATCATTAATGTAGTCTCCATCTGTTCACTCATTAAATCATATACAGTTGACCCATGACAACTCAAGGATTAGGGGCACCAACCCTTTGCATAGTCAAAAATCTGAGCATAAATTATAGTTGGCCCTCTGTATAACCGGTTCCATATCCCTGCATTCAACCAACCACATGCAGATCATGCAGTACTGTAGTATTTACTAATGAAAAAATCTATGTGTAAGTGGACCTGCACAGTTCAAAGCTTGTGTTGTCCAAGGGTCAACTATGTGCCAAAGATTATTATCTTAAGCACAGTTTTCCTAGCAGTAAACAAGAGATACAAAATGCCTGACCTCGTGGATTTTATATTCTAGTGAAGAATACAGTCAATAAACATGATTAATATGTATAACATTTTGTATGTTAAATAGTGCAAAGAAGTAAAACAAAGCAGAGAAGAGGTATGATGTGCTGGTGAGTGGGTAGGAGGCTGTTGAAATTTCAGATAAAGTGGCCTGATAGGATTCATTGAAAAGATGATATTTAAGGATTGACCTCAAGGAAATGAGAGAACGGGCCCTGTAAATATACCAATTTATCAGGGAAAGTTCATTCAAGGTAGAGAGAACAGCAAAATGCCACAAGCCTGAAGCAGAGGCACGTTCAGGGTGTTTGAGAAACAGTGAGGAAGTGTTTTTGCTTGAGAGAACTCGGGGAGAATGAGTGTTTGGGGGCTTAGGTCAGAAGGTTAATTGGAGGTCAAATCTTTTAGGTCTTACAGGTCCAAGGAAAAAATTATTTTTTAAATGAGTGAAATGCTGTGATCTATACTTAACAGGATCACTCTGACTTCTGTGTTGAAACTAGACTGCACAGACTCAGAGGCTAAAGCAAAGAAACCTAATGGGAAGCTATTCCAATATTCCAGAAGAGATTAGGGTAAATTGCAGCAAACTGAGAGCAGTGCAGATTTTGGTAAATGGATATAACCTTAATATATTTTGGAATTAAAAATGACAGAATCTGCCAACACCTTAGAAGTGAGGTGTGAGAAAAAGAGAAGAATCAAAATTAATTCCCTTTTTTTTTTTTCCTCCTGAGTCAGTAGATGCCTAGAGTTCTTATCTACTGATTTGAAGAGAGAGAGAGAGACAGAGGATGGTTGGTGTACGGTGGGGAGCTCTTCAGGAATTTAACTTTGGCTAGGTGAAGTTTGAAATATATTTTAGATATCCAAGTGAAGTTAAGCATTTAAATGCATTAAGCATTTAAATTCCATGTTTGAAGTTTAGAAGAGATGTGTGGCTAAATATATATGTTTGAGAGTCAATTTTATTTTGATGTGAGGATAATAAAAGGGATAATTAACAAAGGAGCATGGATTAAAAAAAGAGAGAGAGATGTCCGAGGACTGAGACTTTGTGTGCAGGAAAAGCGGTCTGGGGAATTTGGAGGAAGAGGCAAAGGAAAGTAAGAAGAGGGCTGTGAGGAAGGAAAACCAAGTAAGTATCCAGGAAAACAAAGAGATTGTTTTATGAATGAGAGAATTTATGTGTGTTCTACACTGCTGACGAGTCAAGTGAGTTGAGAATAGAAAAACTGACATTGGAGATGACTGATGATTTAGAGCATTTTTAGTGAAATAATATGAGCAAAAGCCTGGCCAGAAACTGGGAGGAAAGAAACTGAAGACAGCAAATAAGGAAAAGTGCCTGAAGCAATTTTACATTAAGAGCTGGTAGAGGAATGGGCCAGTAGCTGGAGGGGGGAGTAGGGACAAGAGAAAAAAAAAATTAAGGGGAAATTAATAGCTTATTTTAAAGTGTCTTTCTGGTAATCAGTGTAGGAAATGGCTTTTTAAAGAAGTCATCTTAACAACTAGATGCCACAAATTTCTCTTTCATAGAAGTATAGAGCAACTTTTGTGCTAAAACAAAACCACAGAGTTTAGAAAAGGCTTTCACACATGTGCTGTTAGTATATGGCAACTATAAGATAACTGTAAGTCAAAAAAAATTGGAAATTGGGTTTCTTTTTGCTTTCTAAACTTAGAAACAAACATATAATACATTAGACTAAATAAGCAGTCCTCAACCAGAGATGCATTGGCCCCACCATGGGACATCTGACAATGTCGAGAGGCAGTTTTGATGTCACAAGTGGGGAGGGGGTGCTACAGGCATCTAGTAGGGTCCAGGGAGGCTGCTAAACATCCCACAATGCACAGAATCTCTCACAACAAAGAATAATCCAGCCCCATATGTCAGTAGTACTGAGTCTGAAAAACCTTGGTTTAATATACAGAAAGTCAATAAGAGGCTAAAATAACTTCAACATTCTTAAGATTAAACTCTAACCATAATCAATGTCTATCAAAAGAGAGACTATGTCCCTCAAGAGGAGGGGTGGTGAGTCTCAGGCCTGTAGAAATGAGAGATCTTCAAAACCAGTGTTGACGATGACTACCACAAAGGTCCAGAAGGGAGGGGGCCTTTCTCAGTAGACTTACCTCCTACTAGTAAGGCCACCTCTCTAGAGAGAGGGAGTCAATCAACTGTGTTATCCTGGGCATGTGTAGTTTATCTAACACTCCCATTGTTCCGATTTCTCAGTCCTCAATCTACATTTAGATCGTGAATTGGCTTCCCATGGGAGATTACAAACCATGAAGAATATACATTCATCATACATACACAGATATCCTGGTTCTGGTAACAGTTAAATTTATTAATTTAACCATATAAACTGTGATTTTGTATTATAAACTGTTATCCATACAACTTCACTATGTTAGGTAGAACATTTTTGACCATATTCTGATAAGGATTACTGTCCATATTTTGTGCTATTTTTTAAATGCTGTTCTAGTCATCCACATCAGTATCTTGCATTGGTTAAGTCACGTCCATCTTTGAAAACTGCATCAACTCTCGAAGAGCTGAGACAGTCACACTTCTGAAACTTTAACGGTCATGTCCAAACTCTGGTCCATACAAACTTCACCCAGGAAATAGATGTAACTTTTTGGGAGACAGTCAATTGCTCTTTGATTTCACTGTCTTAACCAATCATGTTCTTTAAATTTCCACAAATAGTTCTTTTAAAATCTATGCTTTATTCATATTCTCTGTACATATGTATGTACATATATATACACACACACACACGTGTGTGTGTGTGTGTGTGTATCCTATCATGGCTTTAGGAGAAACATTAATATGTTAGTAATTTTATTTTATTTTTTGGCCATTCTTTTTTTTAATTGTGATAAAATATACATCACAAAGTTTACCATTTTAACTATTTTTAAGTGTACAATTCAGTACAATTAAGTTCACACTGTTGTGCAATCATCACCACTATCCATCTCCAGAACGTTTTCGTCATCCCAGACTGAAACTCTGTACTTATTAAACAATAACTCCCCAGTTTTCACTCCCCCAACCTCTGATAACCACAATTTAGTTTCTGTCTCTATGAAGTGGCCTACTCTAGGTACCTTATGTAAGAGGAATCATATAGTATTTGTCTTTTTGGAACTGACTTATTTCACTTAGCACAGTGTCTTGAAGATTCGTCCATGTTGTAGCATGTGAAAGAACTTCCTTCCTTTTTAAGTCTGAATAACACTGCACTGTGTAGATAGACCACATTTGTTTATCCCTTCATCCAGTGATCAATACTCAGGTTAATTCCGTCTTCTGCCTATTGTGAAAAATACTGCTGGGCTTCCCTGGTGGCGCAGTGGTTGAGAGTCCGCCTGCCGATGCAGGGGACACGGGTTCGTGCCCCGGTCCGGGAAGATCCCACATGCCGCAGAGCGGCTGGTCCCATCAGCCATGGTCGCTGGGCCTGCGCGTCTGGAGCCTGTGCTCCGCAAAAGGAGAGGCCACAGCAGTGAGAGGCCCGCGTACCGAAAAAAAAAAAACAAAAAAAAAAAACTGCTATGAGCATGGATGTACAAATGTCTATTAGAGTCCCTGCTTTCAGGTTTTTTTTTTTTGCATAAACCCAGAAGTGGAATTGCTGTACCATATGGTAACTGTATTTTTAATTCTTTGAGAAACCACCATACTGTTTTCCACAGGGGCTGCACCATTTGACATTCCCACCAGGAGTTGCACAAGGGTTCCAATTTCTCCACATCCTCACCATCACTTGTTATTTTCTATTATCTCAATAATAGCTAACCTAATGGGTATGAAATGGTATCTCACTATGGTTTTGATTTGTATTTCCCTAATACTGTTAACAATAAGCATCTATTATATGTTTGTTGCGCATATTTATATCAAATGCAAAGATATTAATGTGCACAGATTTTCTTTCCTGGATTTTTCTCTGCTTATAAAAGGCATATAAGATCCCTTGACATTGAGTTATTAAATTTCTCAGAGACATTTCTGTCAAAGCTGGTAATAATTTCACAGGTACATAATTATATTAAGCTCCCCCTCAATCTAGTGTCTACCAGGGACTTGTTCTATTTAGGAAAATAAAAATAAAAAGGTGATGACTCAAGTTAGTTCTATTTCCTGTTATTGAACAATTGCTCCTTAATCTTATCCTCAGCTAGTGGAAAAATCTATCTACTTAATTTTATTAGTAAATGATTTTGTGGTATCTGACTACATCTAATAAGAAGAAGATAACATTTAAATTTCCAGGAAATGTCAAGTGTGGATACCAAGCATTAATTCAAGCTAATGAGAGAAGGAATTTATAATAATGCTCTGGAAGCAGCTAGACCAACAAGCACTGTTTTTACCTATTGTGTCTGCACTGTGAAAATCAATATTGTTAAATATGCAGTAGTTAACAAGTGATTTCCCTAGCACTCATTTCCAAAACAAAATCCAAAGCTGTTAAAAGCTGAACCAACCATAAAACAGCAACAGTTTCCCTTACGGCATTTAGATGAATGGTGGAAATACACCTATAAAAGTCATGTTAAGTGTTTGAAGGCCAAGCCTTTCTCAATTATTCTCACAAATTTAAACTGTGTGAGAGCTCTACTGTATAAAATTATATTTTAAAGAGCAAACTGTAACATGGTCATTTATTTCTGTGGTTTCCAACATCAGCTGGACAAAGAAAATAGAAAAGTATCTATATATAGCAACTTCTTGTGGATCAGATCCTAGAGATTCAAACAAAGGGAGTGAGCAGAGTACAACAGCGGGAATCCACTATAAGCCCTATGCTTAATTCCAGGCAAGGAAGTACATCCTGGGTACCTGCTTTAGCCCAACTAGTAGACATAGGTCAGAGCAAGAAGGAACTTCTGCAGCAAAACTGAGGCAGCAGCTTCCTCCCTACACCTTGGAACAGCAGAATTGGGAAACAGCCCCTCGCATGTTAATCACACCGTCTGGGGAAGTTGGAAGAAACTCTTATTATGCTGAAATATCATCTTGTGCAGCCCAAGGGGTAGAGGCCCAGAGTCAACATACTACCAAATAAAACATTCCATAGTTTTATGGCCTATTTTTCTAAAGAGTCTATAATAATTGATTCCATTGCTTCTCCCTATGTATCTCAGTCACCATAAAAGTCATCACTTATCATTTTGCTCATTATATGTCATCTGATCTAAACCCCACATTTTCCATAAATTCATTTATGGTGTCTCCTTGTCCTCCATTCTTTTCTCTCTCTCTATTACCTTTGCGCTATGGGCTCATCAACTTGTGCTCTTAGCACAATCACTTTTTCTTCAACACCATCACAGTGTATCCCTAGATAGCCTTGTCTGAACTAAATCACATTATCCTTTGCAAAAACTCCTTCACTGCCTTCTCAACATTGGTTTGCTTTTTTTCCTCCCAAGTGTTCTATATCAAGAGAGAGGATTCCCTCGTCACCTTCATTGCCACTTCCTGGCAGTCATACCTTCTTTTCCTACAAGATTTTTGGTCCTTATGCAACTGCTACCTTCTTCACTCCTGGTCTCACACTCATTCACCTCAGGTGACCAACTGTTCCAATTTGCCTGGGACTCTGGGGGGTGCCACGGACAAGGGACTTCCACTTATAAAACCTCAACAAGCCGATCATCTTTTTCCTGACTCCCAGTTATTCTTTCAGTGTTGCTTGCTCTTAAGACTCAAGAACATTAGATTCCCATGACCTGTAGAACATCGTAAACTTGCTGTGTATGACTACTGCATTTTTCAAAAGCTTGTTTACCACTGTCAGTTAGTTACCTTCTCCCATGGCCGAACCCTGAAAAATACTGCTACTAGAACTTGCTGTACCACTTCTGAAGTCCCAATTTTCCAACTTCATTTTCCAGTCTCTTTCCCTGTAACTTACTCTCTTTAATATCTTTACTTTAACAATATGTAGACCTTTTGGAAACAGCCAATATCGACTCCAGAGTATTTTTTACTCTGCCCATTCTGGCTTATGTCCTTCTCTGTCCAGCTAGAGTTCCATGATCCATCTTTTGCTATTATTTACAGAGCAGTTCTATCAGTAAGCCCTAATCTAACTGAGGAGGCAACAGTATGTTCTGTGTCATAAGCTAACATTGGCTTGATTGACACTGTAAAACAATTCTTATAGGTTGGCTGGATAACTATAGGATCCCCAGACAACTAAAACCTAAAAAAAAAAAAGTGTGATTATGAAGATGGAAGGGAGATGAAATTGTGCCAAACAGTACGGTGAAGACAAAGAATACTGGGAGAAACAGAGCATTTCCTCACTGGGTGTACTATGAAACAGTTTGGCCCAACTTGGCCAAATTAGAAGGGAACTAGGAAATAACTTAAAAGCACCTGACCAAAATTTCATTCCATTGAATTTGTAGGGTAGAATACAAAATGCATAGGAACATATTTGAATTTGAACACTAAATTCCATAAGGATGTAGTGTGTTTTTAATTATATCCCAAACTGACATCTGTTTAAAAATTAAAACAAAATTTTAAAAAAATGTGTAAAGCTTGGGCTTCCCTGGTGGTGCAGTGGTTGAGAGTCTGCCTGCCGATGCAGGGGACACAGGTTCGTGGCCCAGTCTGGGACGATCCCACAAGCCGTGGAGCAGCTGGGCCCGTGAGCCATGGCCGCTGAGCCTGCGCATCCGGAGCCTGTGCTCCGCAACGGGAGAGGCCACAGCAGTGAGAGGCCTGCGTACCGCAAAACTAAATGGAGCCAAGGTGCTGGAAAGTGGTTTCAATTTACATAAATCTTAGGAAAAGTCATGGTAGTATAACTTCAGAACATACTTATCAGTTGTATTCTAAAGAGATTAGAATTAGTTAATATTTAAATTTGTACAGGAGAAAAATAGCCAAGGAACAGTAACTAGTTAAATAAACAGAGAATATATTAATATTTATCGCTCACATAGCCACCAGAGGAAATAAGCCTATTTGGGGCCATTATAGGTAGTATGTAATATTTTCAAATTTAATTTTAGTAATAGATGTGCTATTATATAATTACTTTGGAATCATATTGGCTGATTTTTTTTTAATTCCATAAATTTTCTAAGAATTAAAAAAAACCTCTCATATTTTGCTATACCAAATGGTATGTGGAAAAATCCTCTAATTATATATCAAAGTACAAAATACTAGGGTGTGTTTATTTCATGACTGGCAATGCTTATAGAAATATTCAAAAACAAAGGAAAAAACATAAATGAGTTAGATATTTTTCTATGTTAAAAAAATGTAGTAAATCATTTGTTAAAGTTCAGCAATTTTTTTTTTTTTTTTTTTTTTTTTTTGCCAGATTACTCCGGAGAAAATCATCAGGGACCCTTAGGTCCCAACAAATGTAGAGATAGAAGGTAAGTAGAAAAAAAAATACACCCCAGCATTAGTGGAGGAAGAAAGCCTAATGAGAAATATGACCTGATTTAAGTTGATCTTAAGTTCCTTTTTTAAAGCTTTGCAGTCTTGGGCTGTGAATAATTAATAGAAAAAGTCCTTCTGAGTTCTTCTTTCTGCTAATGTCAGTAAGATGCTAGAATCAGTTAGGAGGCAGTGATTTCCTGTTTCCTTCATTTTTAATTCATCACCTAGTCCAATTATTTTTTCTGAGTTCATGAAACTTCTCTTTTTTAAAATCTCTCTGATATTTCAATATTGTTCCAATTAAAACATAAAATTTAAATGAGTTACTATGATCAATAGAATTTTTTAATATTAAATAAATTAATGATTAGCTACCTTTGGGGATTTTTACTTATTTAAAGGAAGGAAAAAACAAAGATCACTTCTGGGATGCCCGGCACCACAGTACATGTCATTCCAAGTAGCAATCACACTCTTTCAAGATGGTAGTATGCTGTGGGAGGAATTTTGAGACTTTGTAAATTTCAAGATGTTGACATTAGTTTCCTTTGTATTTTTCTTTGATTATAGTAGCACAATATTCAACTTCAGACTTACAAAAAGTTACAAGAGTAGTACAAAGAATTTCTGTATCTCTTTACCCAGATTTCTCAAATGTTCATAGTTTTATCATATTTACTCTTAAGATAGTTTTTTTTCTGAATCATTTGAAAGGAAGTTGCAGGCAAAGTGCCTATTTATTCCTAAATGCTTTGTTGTATATTTTCTAAAACCAAGACACACTTTAAGATAAATTCAGACCAGTTATCATAATCAAAATTAACATTGAAGATAATATATAATCTTCAGTATTTAATGAGATTTGACAGTTTGATAACTGTCTCAATAATATTTTTATAGAAAAGAAAATCCCAGACTATGAATTAAATTCAGTGGTCATGTCTTTTTAGTCTCTTTAATCTACAACAGTTTCTCTTTTTTTGTGTGTCATGAGACTGAGTTCTCAAAGAGTAGGTCAGTTATTCTGCAGAGTATCCCTTAGGCAGGGTTTGATGTTTAGATTATGCTTATATATATTTTTGAAAAGTACCACATTCCCAGTGCTGTTTCCTTTTATGTGCATCATATCAGGAGGAATATGATTTTGTTTTATCACTTACTGGTGATGGTCCAGCTTTGATCACTTGATTAAGATGGTGTTTGCTAGTTTTCTTCATTGTAAAATGATTATTTTTCTCATTGTAATTAAAAGCATCTTGTGGTAGGATGCTGTGGGAGGAACTTTGAGACTACGTAAATATTTGATTACTCTTCAAACATTCAGCACTAGGTTTAACATTCATTAGTGACTATTGCCTAAATCAATTATTATGAGAACCAAATGATTTTAGACCAAGGGCAGGAAAAGTAAGATATGCCTAGAATATCTTTGTAGTGACAGAAAGCAAGGTAGCACTTAGAGATTAATGAAGGCATGTCAACGAACACAGAAGCAATTTAAAGGGACTCCCCTGGCCAAATTTGGTGCAATCTGAGCATCGAAATAATACTAGTGAAAAATTATAACTCATTGACTAAAATAAGAATCAGTAAGACCATTCTGAAACAAATTAATCAAGAGAAAGCTTTTCCTTACAGAAGATATTCAACCAATAAATCTAGAAAAAATGATGGAATTCAAAAGTCACCTCATGAAAAGAGTTTTAATAAGGAACAGAATCCATGCTAGGGCTTCTGAGAAAGAAAGAGATTACCATCAAAAATCTAAATTCTGCAGATGTTGGATTATAGGGTCACCGAAGAACTTTTTGTACTTTACCATTTTGTCTAAAATAAATTCTGTTCCAGGTACAGATCTAATTTGGAATGCCATTCCTATCCGGGTTTGAAGTTAAATAAAGTGTAACTTAAAAGTATGCCGAGTCATAACCAGGAAAACAGAGAATGGACTTCAATGGAAAATCGTCAAGGATGATACAGTTGGCTGTTTTCCAATTAGCAAGACCTCACAAACCTACTAGAACTCTTAGAATCATTGTCATACTCTTCCAGCAGATGAAGTTAATATGCAAGTATACAAGTGTAAAACTATCCTCTCTTATTCTATTCCTATAGTGAGAAAGAGAACATTACTTCCATGGATAACGGATACCTACTGGCCTTCACTGAGAACTAGTGGGTTCCTAGGATCTAATCAAATTTACTAAAAATAGAAGTCTGTAGGACATAAGACCTTTTCAGATAGGTGTGTAGACCATGTCTATATAGAGACAAAGGGTGCTCTTTGATCACCTGATGTGAGTGTAAGAAAAAGTGTGCATTCTTTTCTTGGAGAGACAAGTTTGCCATCTTTGTCATCTGTTCCTTTAAGAGACAGGCAGATAAACGTTACTGCGTTTTAAGAAATGAGTTTGTCTGGTAAAAACGTACTGGTACTATCATGATGTAAGGCTAAGGAAATCCTACAGGGAGTATGTGCACTGGCATGTGTTGGGATAGTGGAGGGGAGAAGAAACTTTTTTCCCTTCTTGATCCAAAATTTAGAGAAGGCACCCAATATAGAAGGTCTAATAGTGGGCTGTGACTGGAATACGGCATAAATCAAACATGATTGAACCACTGTGCCAGGAAACGAAGCCAAGCAAGGATGAAAAGTGAATGACTGGCAGAACTTAGTGGCCTAGAAATTAGAGGTATTGAGTTGGAATAGTATAAAGGACTGTAATAGAATAAAACATTCTCCCTTTGTAGTATTCTTCCCTTTGCTTGTCACACCCCTGCCACAGTGATCTTTCAGTTCATCAAACACACAGCTTTCCCAGGCTGAGGAAGCCTGCATGTGCTGTTCTTTCTATTTGGAATACACTTTACCATCCATTCCTATTCACCTATGTGACTGCTGTACATCATTTAAATCTCAGCTCTAATAGTCTATCCTCTGGAATTCTCTAATCTTTCTAACCAGGTAAGAGTCATTAGAAATAAGATTTTATTTAATAGTTATAGCCATATAGTGATTATAGTTGCAATTCAACATTTGTTTGTTTCCGTAATTAATGGTTGTCTCCCTCACGGTTCTATAATTTTTAGGAGGTTAGGCATTATGTTTTCTTTTTTCTTTTTTTTTTTTTTTGCGGTACGCGGGCCTCTCACTGTTGTGGCATTTCCCGTTGCGGAGCACAGGCTCCGGATGCGCAGGCTCAGCGGCCATGGCTCACGGGCCCAGCCGCTCCGTGGCATGTGGGATCTTCCCGGGAGATGCCACAACATCTCCAGGGCACACAGGCCGTGTCCCCTGCATCGGCAGGCAGACTCCCAACCACTGCGCCACCAGGGAAGCCCTGTTTTCTTTGTCTTTCACTTTCTCAATATTCTCCAGGACCTAGAATATTTCCTGGCACACAGTAAATCCTAATTAATGATTAATTGAACAAAACACAGTGGGGAGATGCTGAATGTGAATATAGAAATAAAAGCTGTGATAATGCATAACCAGGAAAAGCAGTCAAGAAAATAACTTCTAAAGCAATTCTATTCATTTTTCCAGATGATGCCTGGAAAAGTTCGGGATAACTTTAAGGCATCAAATATGGCATCACTGTCTTAAAAAGCATCAACCAGAAATAAGCACAGAAGTTTTAAAAATTCTTAATAACAAAAGCATTTTTCTAAGTTACTAAAACACGCTCTAAGTTAATTTCATCTTGGGGGTTGTGTGTGTGTATGTGTGCACGCACGCATGCATTGCCTGTTTTAATATAACTCTTTAAGGTGTGTATTTTACCTCCCTTTTAGGTGAGAAATTTCTGGTCCAGAAACATCAAAGCTTTTACCCAAAATCACAATATTGGTTCAGCAGAAACTCAAGTCCAGGTCTTCTGAATATGTGTATTAGGTGCCAGGTAGATATCATAGTGCATCATCAATTTAGTTGGTATCATTTGTTAATGGTACATTGGTACATGGAATTTTTAATGATAATTTGATGCTTAAATCGCACTTTATTTCATCTCCCTAACCCTGCCAAAAGTAAGCATAACTAATCTTTTCACTTTGGTTGCAAAAGGGAAAGGCAAAATTACTAAAATAATTTGTAGATAACAAGTTATACTTATTGTTGTCAGCTAGACAGCATGTTAAAATGTGTTCCTATGACAAATATTACCATTGGTATTTGATTCATGTATCATTAAAATCAAATTTTATTTTTAAATAATCAATTTATGTTTTCTGACTTCAAAATAAAAACATTTGTAAAATATCAGATTCTAGAGACTAAACAGTAAATAAAAGATTTTGATGACTGCTAGCTAAATTTTAGTGTCATACTTACTTACAATATGTGGATATTCCATTATGTTCCTGATTCTTTTATATCTTTATTCACTTATATGTGGTCCTAAATTATTTCAAATTGGTTGCAGTGAAGGTGTTTATTAAAAGTTTGTGTACATGGGCTTCCCTGGTGGCGCAGTGGTTGAGAGTCCACCTGCCGATGCAGGGGACACGGGTTCGTGCCCCGGTCCGGGAGGATCCCACATGCCGCGGAGCGGCTGGGCCCGTGAGCCATGGCCGCTGAGCCTGCGCGTCTGGAGCCTGTGCTCCGCAACGGGAGAGGCCACGGCAGTGTTGTGTACAACGTATAATAACTAAGTTTTAAAAAATAAATATTTATGGAGGCCTGGTTGTTCCTTGATAAGACTATTATCTATTGAGGCAACTTGCTATTCTGAAGAACCCAAGTGACTTTTAACAAATAAGCATTATAGTTATGTAAGAGATCTATGTTTTCCACTAGGTGCTGGGTGCTAGCTACTGGGAGAGGATTTTCTGGTTTTAAAAATAGTTGATACACCTAGAAATGTTTTTCTAATATTTATGCAAAGCAAAAATTTCACAAAATGACTTATAAAACATTCATTGTAACTCCAAATTTAATGCTTAGGAAAATTCCATTTTACTGCTATGTAGTTAAAAATGCATCCATTCTTCCCTATCTTCATGCATTCCATTTATATTTTCCAAATTTTTTCTTAAGAAATCTGAGACACCAAGCCATTTCTTTGTTTGATATATCCATACTATATTAAATTCCTATTTTCATAATTTATTAATACTCTGCATTTGTATAATTCTCTTTATTTGCCCAGTGACTGCACTATATTTCTCTTTTATCACAATAAGCCTATCATAAGTAGGTCAGAAATCTATTCCTTTTTACCGTTTAGGAAATGAACACTTAGATTAAAACATTGTCCAGGATCAGACAGGGAGTAATGTGTGAATTTTAACCTTGAATCCAGTTTTTCTTTTGAATCCAAGGATTTTGTCTGTTATTATAGGCTGCTTTTTATTAAATTCTGTAAGGTCAAATCTGCCTCAACTCTTAAACTTGCAGAAATCCCCTTTATCCAAACAGGTATTTAATTTTATTTCTGTGATTTAATTTTATTTCTTAATTTAAAATCCAGCAGAGGTTATTTTATTAGAAATTTAGGTCTTTATACAATTGAGTAAGTTATTCACATTGTTTTTAAATGCCCATTAATTGTTGGATGATATAAAAAGTATACATACTCAATCCATGTTTGCAATCATCATACAGGAATAGAAACAACTGCAATAAGGGAAGGATATGCAAAGTGCAGTGGGAACATGCAGAGCATATAAGACTATCTAGGAAGTAAATGGAGTCTTCTCCAGAGGACTTTGATTGGATGGGGAGCTGTTTACCAGGTGATTGTGTAAGAGGATGAGGCCCTCATAAACAGATGGAACCACCTCTGCAAAAGCCTCAGTGAATGGAAGCCCAAGAAAAAGAATTTAGCTTAGTTTCACCATGATTTAAAGTGTGGAGATGTTGATACAGTCCATTGTACGTATTTTATATATATTTACATGTATTTACTTATTCTCATTTTTTCTCTCTCTCTAAATAGTAAACGCATTAAGGCCAAGGACTTTATATTATCTACCTCTGTAATTTTCTTGACACCTAATGCAGTAAGTTCTTAACAAGTGAATGTTAAAGGAAACAGGTATTTAGGTTCATGCCAAAACAGTAATGAGTTTCCGTTCTCTGAACCCCTCTCCTCCAACTCTTCACTTATTTGAATTAAGTAAATTATGATTTTAATTTTATGTTTGTATTGATGTTCTAGTCAGAGTAAAGTGAATTTATGTAAAATAACCGTATCATGGGAAAGTGTGTAAATGATTTAATTTTTCAATTTAAAGTAATCTAATAAATCTTTATTAAGTACATACCAGGAGGAAGGGAACAATGTTAGTTCCCAGAGTTAGATGGAGATGAATGAATATATGATAGCATTCTTAAGGAACTATTCCATCTAAAAATCCTCAAAATTGTCCATTTTCTTCAATTTAAGTATTGAAGTTTGGCTACCAGGTCAATAAAAAGTTACATCTAGTTTCTCAACATAGTAACTTATTTTGTATCAATATAGTTAAATTTGAAAATTGTGGTAGAGATTAAGAAATCACTGTATATTTAAGTATAACATCAAAGTGGAAAAAAGAGAAAAACATCTCACTGTGTCCTTGCATTTTTTTAGCAGTAGCTATGTATGACAGACATGGGAGGCCCACAATACTCTTGCGCCCACAGGAATCTTGCTTTATTAGAATTTTTATATATATTTGTTGTTTATAAGCTCTTTATATCCTCTAAATCACTTACTAGAGTAAAACTGTACATTAAAAAAAATTGTGGGTGTAATTGGTTTCATGAACTATTTTACCTTCAATTTTAAATGCCAAACTGTCCATCCAAAACTACAATTAGCCACTTGTAAAAGAGAAGTTCTATTTGGAGAACCCCTTTCAAATGTCACTATAAAATTTTATTTTGCAAGATCATTGCTTGTTTGAATTGCCAAAAGCAATTTATTTTTCTAAGGAGGTTTTATAAAACTACATATTTTTAACATGTTTATTTCTGTCACAGATATTCAAAAGTTATAACTATTTTCAACTTTGCTATTACTTTGCTTTTGTTAATGTTGGTTTTAATCTGTCAGATTTCACTGGGACTTTTCAAGACTGGATACATGATAGCGTGGAGACAGTTGTCTGGCTGTAGGAAAAAGAGGCATCACCACCAACATTCTACAAGAGTAAAATTGATTTCAATACTGTATTAAGAATAGACATTTGTATGCGAGAGACATACTATCAAAGCCAGGATATACAAATTAGGAAAGGATTTTAAGTCATAATTTTCTTCCCAGAGCCCAGACTGGAGAAATAGTGTTAACTTTCTTGAGGACAGAGTTTGAAACATATCCTTCCAACAACACTCTAACTGGTCAGACTCTCTTTTAGTTATTCAACATCTATATATTTATTAACTCTTTGTAGAATATTTATTATGGAATATATTGAACATATAAAGGAGCCTATACATATATGAATGATTTAAGAATAAGAAAACTAACGTATTTCTATTCAACATTTCACATGGGCAAGTGAACATTGTAAATATTATTATATCAATTTACCATAGTTACCGTGTGTTAGTCTCCATTTTCACCCCCATCCTCCCTCCTCTCCAAAAGTAACCAATATAAACTTTTTGTTTATTATTCCTTTCCTTTACTCAAAATTTTATTATACTTTCACATGTACAGTATTTAATTTTTTTTAACATACCTGTAGGGAATAACTTTGTATTTTTGACAGTTTGCTTTTATATTAATAATTAAATTCCTGCTCCTCCAGAGGGATACCTGTACCTCACCTTTATTTTCACTGCTGCAGGATATCCCGTATAGTACAAGCAAAAAAAAGTTACAGTGTATTTATCTACTCTGTCAAATGGACATTTGGGTATTTGGGGGCTTAAGAGCTGTTGCTATTATGAACAACACAGGATATGGTATTTACACGTATAGTATTGCACAAGTACAAGGAGTTCTCTAGAATAAATAGAATTGATGAGACATGGGTATGTTCATTTTCTACTTTACTTAAGAATTCCCAGTTATTTTCTGAAGTGGTATGGTATCAATTTCTTTTCCTGCTACAACTCAGCTGCTCTGCATCGTCACAAATATGTGGTGTTATCAGACTTTATTACTTTGCTACCTTAATGTTGGGTGATGTGTGTGTGCGAGGGGTGGTGTTGAATACAAATTTCACTGTGGTTTTAGTTTGCATTTCTCTAATTACTAAGATCTTGTTATATGTTGATTGATTTTTCACATTTAGTTTTTCCTAAAGTCTATTTCTTCTGATACTGATGTAGCCACTAGGTTTTATTAATATTTGCTTTGTATAAACTTTTCCATAATTTTATACTCAATATTTTCTGTTTTTAATGTTTTAAATGTGTCTCTTATAAGCAATAGGTAGGTGAAAAAATTTCCCACACATAAGATTTGTGTCTATTATGTATCTAACATCTATCATCTATCTATCTAAAGAGATTCCTAAGAATCCTAGTCACAGCCTACATACTGCTCTTAGAATCAGTTATCAGCAGTCTCAGCACAGCTTCACAGCTTTTCTACAAGGGTACTGAAAAACCCATAGACCATATTGTTATATATTTGAATTTTAGTACATTACCCAATTAAAATTTGATCCCTTAAAAGAATGGAGAGTTGAATTTGAAACAATAATACTCATAACCGTTTTCCAGAGGAAGGTAAATCAGAGGTCCATACTGACGCTACGATTATATCGGTTTACAACCACTTTATTGCAATTCATATAGTCACAGTCTCATATGCCTTTAGATCTTGCTCTTTCATCTCTGCATTCTTAGTATCTGGCACATGGTGAGCACCTGTCAGTGCTTTCTGAGTGAAAGAGAAAAACTACCCCAAGGGAGTCTTATTTTATGAAATACATTGTAATAGTAGTTGATGTGAGTTGCTGCCTTGGGAAAATGCACTTACGTGAGGAGGGGAATGAAGAGAGTACAATCCCCAACTGTTCACATTTCTTAATGGGGTATGCATTTTAGAAGGTATTTGTAAAAACAGACATGAAACTTTTAAAAAATTAAAATTTATCCTCAATTTTGTAAAAAGTATGTCCAAAATTGTGTCCAACAAGAGTAGCTCAAGTTAAGGAACTGGAATTATTCACACATAGCACTATTTTACAAATAGTGATCTCAGAAGTGCAGCTCTATAGATTAATATGAATATAGCTTGAATATTTCTGCAACTATTGATACTTCTTCTTCTCCCTCTGCCCTTTCAACAATCCTCATGCTCTCATCTCACAGTCATTTTTACTTAATTTTCTTGTTTTGACTATTAATTTTCAATTAAGCTAGATTTAAGCAAGGGAGTTCATATACCCCTTCTCTTCATTAGCTCTTATATTCATCACAGACATCACTATGAGTCAAATTACTTTATAAAATATTTTTTAAAAAAAGTACAAAAGGGTTGTTATCACCTGAAGAAGGAAGATGGGAAGTCAGTTATTTATCAATATGCTAGCACATTATGTAAACCTGTTAGAGTTTTATAGGTTTATTTCTAATTTTATTTTAATGTTTATTTTTAATTGGTTTTCTTCAAAGAATCACCACTTTGTATTAGTTCCTGTTTTCCTTCCTGAGTTTTAAATAAAACTAAGACTCAGCTAGAGGAAGTATTCTTAAAATGGCATTCAGTGTTTTAGCTTACCTCAGATTTGCTCACCCTTTGAATAATTAACCATGACCTTGGATTTTATAACCACATTTCAAATGCCTTTTTAAAAAAATCACTTTTGTCTTACAGAATATTTAATTCCAGTGAATTCATACACCATTCTCTTGTAATATTGAGATCGAATCTCAATCTAGAGATAGAATAATAGAAACACGTACTATCTTCATTTCTTCCAGGGTTTCTGTTTTTCCAACTGTCTTTTAAAACTTGAGTCCCTAGTATTTCATTCTCAATTCCCTAACCACTAGAGTGGTTTCCTTTATCCTTTCAACAAAATGAGATTTCTTGAATTGGTGTAGATCTCTTTGTATCTCGCTAAGATGGCAGTTCTTTCTTTTAGGTATTTTTTATATTTACGCCAAACAAGCTGTTTGTAGTGTTCCCAGGACTGGGAAAAACAAGTAATTGAACAGGAAGAGCATGAACATTGGAATGAGCACTCCAGAAAGGGGAGTCAAGTGGGAATGAGTGCAGTGTAAGTCAAAGGACTCAGGGAACAAAAACCAATAGAGCAGAAGAGAGGTGTCTTTGCATCAAAGACTAAGTCCAAATGTCTCCAGGCATGGTCTAAGTCCAGAGCCTACCTATTATTGCCCCTGTTCCTGCTGCTGCTACTCCTGACCTTGGAACTAGTGGCTTCTGGTCAAACCCAGACTTCCCTGAAGTAGGTCCCTGCAAGAATGAATAAGCTCAAAGCCGCACACTGGAGACTAAGTCTCTTTCTCACATTTAAAAAAGTACCTGACAAAGTTTTTGCAATAAATAAAGAGAAGCAAACTGAATCACTTCACATGATGTTGAAAAAAGAGTAATCATTGTTACCCATTTCAATAAGACATAGGTACAGAAATTTCGAACACATGTTGTCTTTCCCAAAAGTCTAAGCTTTCTGTTTCTTTGGTTTTTAAATAATTTTGTTATTTTTCAGATGACTTCAATGAATTTTTAATCAAGTCATCACAGAACCTGTTGATTTAGAGATCATGCTTTATGAGTGATTATATTATGCTCTTTTGAACTTACTACTTTCCTAAATATTTTTTTAACATGTTCACTTCTTTGGAATAATCTGTGAAATATTTTTATCCTGCTTCTCAGGGATAGCAATGAGAATAATTATGCCTATGTATATTTATATATTTTGTATATTCTATAGTGGAAGCTTAAATTTGCTTTGACAAGAGAGGCCACATCTATACACCTATGAACCATTTTAGTCTTGTAAATATAAGGCTAGGATCTACTCATTAACCTTTGTCAAATCCTGAACTTGGGGAATAATCCTACCATACATACTTAAATGTTTGTTAATTAATATGTTTAATCATGTAATAAGCTCTGTCACCACTGAGGGCAGCATGCAATTCTAAAATGATTATTATATTTTGAAAATACATTTTTTTTTCACTAGTAGTGGAATAAAGACCATGGTTGAGACCCTGAACTGGATGAAAGAAGGAGACAAAAAGCAGACTCACAACTGTAAAGAAAAAAAATGTTTTCCCAAACCATAATGGAAGACTGATTTCCTTGGGGAGAGACATACAGTTGGGAAATACCTGTGAATGGTATCTGTGATTATCACTGAGAGCCATAAAAACCATATTTTTATGTTAAGTTAAGCTTGAGAGGTAAGCTTTAGAGAATAATTAAAGCTAATGCCCTTGTTCTGAGGAACAAAGAAGTTAACATATATAGATTCTGAGATAATTTTTGTTTGGACATTGAAAAAAATGGTGACAAGAATTTGGAGACACTCATTGAAAAATTATACAATTTCATTATTTTGTGATCATTTTTTCTCCTCTCCCTGCTCTAGCACTTATTTTTATCTCAGGTCACCCTCTACTATCCCAACCTTTCCACTGCCTGCTTGGACCTATGAAAAAAGATGTTAACTTTTGTGGAATTTCCCCATTAAAGTACAAATCAGGTTTCTAATTAAATGTTCAAGCCAACACCATAACTCTATAGGTATTTTTTCATAAAATTGCAGCTAAATTTCAATTACATTTGATTATAAAATTTCAACTGTTTCCTAACAGGGCCATGCTGCTTTAATAAGTACTAACTTGTTAATGACCATATTTAATACTAATAAAGCTTCCTACTCCCTTTGGTTCCCTAAGAGTAGTCCAAATTCAAAGGCCTTGTCTCCATCTAAGTCTGGCATTAATTCTATCTGTATGGATCTTTAGTGATATGTACAACTTTCTCAGGAACAAAAGCATCTATTTCTACACTGTCTTTTCATATTCTGTTAATGAGAAAAGGAATGAAGAAGGCAGGAAGAGAAAATTCTCGTTGAGGGAAAATAGCTTAATCATATATAACATTCTATTGAGAAATGTAATTTAAAAGGTCTTTGAAATTTAAGGCAAGAAAAAAAGGAAGTACCATCTTCTACAGATATCTGTTCACTTATCCAAACATTCCTACTTCCTGGAGTCTACAGTGCTTCCCATTTATGACTTGACAAACTAATTGAGTAGAAGAGGATATCAAGTGAGTAGTCTAAAAGAGAGATTGCACGATATGAATAATACTTGTTCGTAATCTTAAAATTAAATCTATGTATCTAAAAAATCTTAGAAATAAATCGTAAAATCCTAGGGGTTTATATTACTTAATCTCCCATTTAGCCTTGGGTCAAGGACTTGTTATTGTTAACTACAGCAGCCGTTGTAAATCCAAACCCAATCAAGTTCTATAGGCCTCTTGCTTTTGTAATTTGTAGTGATACCTTCTTTCATAAGAGGGAGATTTTTTCCTCTATCTTTTCCGTGCAGTACAAATTTCAAACTCCTGGTGTTGAATTATCTCTGCTGCAGTTAGGGAAGAGTGAGGGAAATGAGCTTCACTAGGTAAACACCTGACATGATGAAGCTCGTTTTCTTATGAATTATGCTAAAGGGGTAGAAATAATTAACTAAGAACAAACTTATGTCCAAAAAGGCAATGAATTCTTCTGCAAAATTGCTTTGGCAAAAATAACCGCTCTTCACATTACACAGAAAGGGTAGAAAAATAAGTAGAGATATTTTACAAATATTTTTACTTAAGAAGCAAAGAATTAAATAAAATATATTTAATATGTTAGGAAAAAAAACTATTTAAAATAGAAAGCTACGTACTGCTTATTTAGTGTAAATATAAAAATTACCTAAAAGAAGGAACTGCCATTTTAGTGAGATACAAAGAGCTTTATACCAACTCAAGAAATCTCATTTTGGTATCTAATTTTTTCACTAATATAGTAAAAAGTACGTAATGTAAAATTTACCTTCTTAAACATTTTTAAGCATGCAGTTCAGTAATAAGTATATTCACACTGCTGTGTAACAGATCTCCAGAACTTTCACATCTTGCAAAACTGAACTCTATACCGATTAAACAACATCTCCCCATTTCCTCCTTCCCTTAAGTCTCTGGGTACCAACATTCTGCTTGCCATTTCTATGAATTTGACTACTATAGATATGTCATATAAGTGGAATCATACAGCATTTGTCTTTTTGTGGTTGGTTTATTTAACTTAGCATAATGTCCTCAGTGTTCATCCATGTTGCAGAATGTGATAGGATTACCTTCCTTTTTAAAGCTGAATAATATTCCATTATATGTGTATACCACATTCTTTTATCTGTTTACCCGATGATGGACATTTGGTTTGCTTCTACCTTCTGGCTATTGTAAATAAAGCTACTATGAATATGAATGTACAAATATCTCTTCTAGACCCTGCTTTCAATTCTTTTGAATGTATACCCAGAAGTGAGATTGCTAGGTATATGGCAATTCTAATTTTTGAACTACTAAAATTTTTCCATAGCGGTTGCAACATTATGTATACATTATAATAAATTGTATTTAATTTATTGCATTTGTATATATTTGTGGTTTTATTTCTTAACTCTTAAAAATCTTAGGAGAAATTCCATAAGCATTCTGAGTGATCATACCCAGAAATGGCTAGTTTCTGGTAATATACCAAACCCTACTATGAGACATCTGTCTAAGAAAGTTAACTGGGAAAGTTATAAGAACTAATAAAGTTGCTTATCTTAGGTCTGCAGCTACTGATATAACCAGTGGAAATTACCTAACTCTTTTATTTTTCTATAATTTATTTATGTCTGGCTAAATAACTATTGATGTAACATAGTAAATAGAATTAATTTGTCTTTATTTGAATGGGAGAGAGGGAAGCAGATGGGGCTGAGTGTGATCTTTTGCCTTCCAAACGATCTGCTTAGAAATCTTAAAGAACACTGTGACTTTAGAGGATGAAGAGAAAGCAGTGCATGTACATTCTAGGATAAACAGTTCAGAGTTGCCCTGTTCCTTAATTATTTGGAAGTTGTGGCACTGTGGATATAAAGATCTGAGAAAGTACCTTCTTTTTACTTAGAGTTGCTATTGTGGTTCCAAAATTCTCTCCAGGGACAGAGTTGCACACCAGAGTCCTCTGGGAGGCTTCAGCTAAATTAATCCGCTGACTAAAATCTGGATAAGAATGTGTGTCTCTAAAGCCCATGTTCCAGGAGGAATATGATTTAAAAGGGATACTGCCTTCCATTTATTTTTCTGCTGTAAGTATTAAGTAAAAAATAAGTAATGTGTATACTTATCATTCAAAATTTTGTGGAGGGATATAGGCTATGAAAAATGATGTACAATGGAAATTTTATAAAGCATTTAACTTTTTCAGTGTTTGCTCAATAAATTTTATAATTTTATTTAAATAATGTATGGACAGGTAGACAAAAGTAACATTCCTACTAGTTTTTATGTACCTATATATTCAATCCATCAAAAACTATTAAGATGTACAAACTTCCAGTTATAAAATAAACGAGTTATAGGGATGAAATATACAGTTTGGGGAATTTTTTAAATGCATGGTTATATATGCCAGGCACTGTTTTAAACCCTAAGGAGCTAGAACAGGACAACATCTAACTATCTAACTAAAGTAGATGGAAAAGTCAGAAGAGTGCAACAAGTGTTATGATAGCTGCTCAGATTTTCTTGATTTCATAGATGAAGACAAGGTAATTAAAGGCTTTTTTGTATTACGGTAATTAGTTTGAAGTCTATGGTTTTAATTAAGGGTATTTTACATTCAGCCTTATTATGGAAAGAACATTCTGGCAGTTCTTGAAGATTAGATAACAATGAGGTAAAACTGAAGCAGACATACTGGGGTTTGGAGGCCACTGTAGTAATACAGGTAAGAAGTGATGACAGATTCAGTGTGGAAATGAGAGAACAAATACCAAATATATTTAGGTGACCAAAATGGACATAAACGGTGATCATTATGTATGAGGGGCATAGTAGGACAAATCAAGTACACTCATAAATCTTTCTAATCTGTGAGAAATAGTCTCCTGATTTTCTGTGTCCAAGGTTCCACAGTTCCTAGTCCATATTATTATATTTACTCATCAAAGTCATTCCAGTCTCCAAGACTGAATCTCTGGAGGACAAGATGGCAGTATATAAAACAACACTTAGTGTAAGTGTTGGTGGATGATATTATTCTCGTTATGAATAAACACACCTCTTAAATGCCCTTAAGGCCCTTTCATTTCCCCTATTAGACTTCTCTGTTGCCTTTGACATTACTGGTAATCCCCCTCTCGATTTTCTCTTCCTTATCGCAGTGTCTGTAACATAGTAGTTATTCAATTATATGAATCTCTTCACCCCACCCACTACTTATGGTCTCTTTCCAAATACCAATCTTCCCTCCCTCTTTGACAGGACTCAATTTCACTCAGTGTCCATCACCATATTTATTTCCTATATCTTCTGTTTAAACTTGGTCGATTCCAAGTTTCTGTTCTTGATCTTCTTACTTTTAGTTATTTTTCCTTATGTAATTTCATATGTCTACTCCCATCATTTCATTTTCTACTATTAGCCATAAACCAATGGCTCTTGTTTTAGTAGTCTAATAACTTTTCAAATTAGTGTGTCTTTATAAATGAATTCTGAAAGTCAATATCCCAAACACTACTTATGTTCATTGCATGTGACCATCAGCAAATGGCTCTTTCTCTGCTGGGCCATGTGGAATGTAACACAGGAATTGATTTTGTTTCCTCAGATGGGATTATCTCTAAAAACTCAATTTGCCTGCTCAGTGCATACATTGAAATTGACTCTCATATGCATCAAAAACTGTACCACTCCTATGCTTCATGATATGAACAGAAACAATTATTCATTTTGGGAGAGATCCTAACTTTGTTCCATTGCATTTTCAAGGCCATAATTTTTGCAAAAAGAAACTTGCTACAGAACATATGGAACTGGGATCACAGCTCTGAACAAGTTGGGTGTCTTGTTCGGTGATGAGGAAATGAGACCCTTAAAATTATATTAAATAAGATGTCTTTTTATTATGTTTTCTCATTGATATTAATTTTTCTTTAGTTGCATAGAAAAATTTTAAATTTATTTCACCCAATCATCACTAAAGTTTTAAAAGGCAAATAGTGTACTACCTGATAGTGTACTCCCTGATAATTAGTTCTGCATTTGCTTAGTTTCAAAAAACCATAATAAGAGAATCCACCAAATGTTCATTGAGCTGCCAATATATATCTATAACCACTCCTTGTCTCATTCTTTCAATATTAAAGTTATTTCAGCCTCCTTAATTTTATCTTTCTTAGCTATCTTTTTTGTTTTCAATTGAACTTGCCAAACGTTCATTATCTTATCAAATTTCAGCATTTGGTTTTATTTATTCAGTCAACTCAGTATGTATTTTGATTTCACTTAGTTAACTTCTATTTTCTTCTCTATTAAATCCTTTTTAAAATTTTTATTAATCAAACTTACATAGCATTACATTGTCCTTGTATAGCACTGGCTCTATGCGCCGATGTTTTAAGTGCTTTCACAAGATAAACACACTTAATTCTGAAATTAGTTCTATGAAGATACTATTATAATTCCATTTAAAAGATGGGGAAACTGAGGAAAAGTGAGTTAAGTAACTTTCCCAATGTTTTACAGCGGGTGAGTGGAAGAAACTGAACTCAAAATCAAGGTAGCCTGATTCAGGAAGCTGTTTCCTTTGTATTAAGTTTGGATTTCCATTATTATGCATAATTCTAACTTTTAGAGCTAAATGTTTATTTCGCTTACAAATATAATTTCTCATTTTATAAAGAGTCCTTTTAAGGCAATACATTTTCTTCTGCACGTCTCTTTGGCTATATCCAACATGATTTGTCATAGTGCTCACAGTGTCCTCATTTATGACTTTCATCTTTGCTCTTTTTCAAGAGCAATTTTGAAAATTTTGTTTTTAATGTTGCAGTGTTTTTAATATGATGGGGAGGGGTGTTTTTTAAAATTTTTTTTTTTTTAGAGCAGCTTTAGGTTCACAGCAAAAAAAAAAAAAAAGAGGGGGGCTATGCATATGTCACCCTCTACTGCCACACATGAATAGCCTTCCCCATTATCAACATTCCCCACCAGAGTTGTACATTTGCTACAACTGATGAAGTAACACTGACACATCATAATCACCATAGAAATAGTTTACCTTAAGGTTCACTCTCGCTGGTGTACATTCTATGGGTTTGGACAAACATATAGTGAAATGTATCCATCATTATAATACCACACAGAATATTTTCACTGCCCTAAAAATCTTCTGTGTTCAGCTTATTCTTCCTTCTGACCCCACACCAACCCCTGATCTTTCTACTGTCTTTATACTTCTGCCTTTTCCAGAGCGTCATACAATTAGAATCATACAGTATGTAGATTTTCTAGACTGGGGTCTTTCACTTGGTAATAAGCATTTAACTTTCCTCCATATCTTTCTGTGCCATGATAGCACTTTTTTTTTAAACACCAAACAAATTTCCATTGTCTGGATATACCACAATTTACTATGCACTCACCTACTGAAGGATATCTTGGTTGCTTCCAAGTTCTGGCAATTATGCATAAAGCTGCTATAAATGTCCTTGTGAAGGTTTCTGTGTGGACATCTTTTAAATTTCTAATGTAATTTTACTAGGAAATATATCAAATATAGAGAACAGAAAATAATTTTAAACACCCATGTAGCCACCATGCTTATTTGATAAATGTTAGTATTTGTCACATTTTTTTCAGAAAAGAAATTTTAAAGAAATAAATGTCATAGAAATAGTTGAAATACTATTTTTATCCTATCCTAATACCATTGCCCTTCTTTTCCTAGATATCACCATCATTCCTGCTCGTGTTTATACATTTTCATATACGTGAGCATTGATAATATTGCATATTTTTATATGTTTTTAAAAGTTATTCTACCGAGCCAAGTGTAACTTGCTTTTTCAACTCATCACTATGTTTTCAGTATCTGTATGTTGATCATTACTACATGTAATTAATAATTAAAAGTTGTTCTCGGGCTTCCCTGGTGGCGCAGTGGTTGAAAGTCCGCCTGCCGATGCAGGGAACACGGGTTCGTGCCCTGGTCCGGGAAGATCCCACATGCCGCGGAGCAGCTAGGCCCGTGAGCCATGGCCACCCAAACTGCGCGTCCGGAGCCTGTGCTCCACAATGGGAGAGGCCACAACAGTGAGAGGCCCACGTACCGCAGAGAAAAGAAAAAAAATGTTGTTCTCAATAGGTTTGCTATGAAAAAACAATCCTACAGAGGACATCCTGAAGCTTGTATTCATGTTCACAGTTGTAAGAGTTCCTCTAGGGCATGTCCTTAATAGAATTGCTATATTGCACCGTATGTACATCTACTGGTTTACTAGGTGTTGCATAGCTCTCAAGAGTGATTGTAAAAAGCATGGTGTTTCTCATAAATGCTGCCAGTATGTTCTGATGTTTCATTCCTTAATACTTGAGCTGATATGGTACTGTCACTAAATTATATCAAGTTCCCGAGGAATCAAATTTCTAGTTTGATTTATACAGGTAAAACAGGGTCTCACTCAGTAGATTTAATCTGACTTCATAATCAGAATGAAAACAAGAAAATGAAAATCTAATTTATAGAATTTTGTGGGAGGGCAGCCTGTATTAAAGAAATTCAGCATTTATTTATTTACTGGTCTAATAAAAATTAAATTCTCTTCTAAAAAAAGAGTGATTGTAACAGTTTACTTTCTCACCATTTGTATATGAAATTCCTCTTTTCTGCAAATCCATTCTTATGCTTAAGACTGTCAAACTTTTAAATTTTCTTCAACTTACAGATGATAGATATTACTTTATATTTCTGATTACTAATAAAGTGAAACATCTTATATCTATGGTCATTCTGGCTTTCTCTTTTTTGAAACACCTTTTCCAGACTTTTGCCTATGTTAATTCTTTCTTCTTCCTTTTTTTAGTTTTCTAAAAGATTCATAAAAGTTACTTTAACATTCTAGATGCTAAATCTTTACACTGGTGTGTTGGTTGTTCAGAATCGTATTTGGTTGGTGTGTATCTGGAATGCGATTCATATTATAGCATGTGACTCCCACAGAAGAGAAACAGGATGTGTTGCCAGGCATGTAGTCTCAGCAATTTGTCTCCTAAGGTTCAGAGGAGGCAGGATTCTATCACTCCTCATGTTCTCTAAGCCAGCCAGGATTTTGTATGATTTGGCTGCTCAATATAGCAAAGGGAGAGGTTGACCTGTTGATCTCCTGTTGATCATTACTTTAGGCTTTCAGCACTCTCATAATTGGCTCCCTATGCTCTAACTCAATGGAAATTCTCTTCTGGGCTAGGTTTGGTCTCTGGCTTCCTCTAACTCTTCAATTTAATCATTTTTTAATATTTCAGAAATTTTCCAAACGTCTGGCCTTCTAATATCATCTGTTCTGGATATCTAATACTGTTATGGATTTAATCTTTAATTCTATATCCTTTTTGTTATTTTTAGAAGTTTGAGCAGGAAGAAAACTAGGGACATATTATTAATCTGCCTTTTTGGTTCACTGTCCATACATTTAAAAGAATATTTTTGGAGTAGTTTTAGGTTCACAGTAAAATTAAAAGGAAGTTACAGAGATTTCCCTTATGCTCCATGCTCCCCCACATGCAGTCTCCCCCACTATCAACATTCCCCATCAGAGTGGTACATTTGTTACAATTGATGAAGTTACACTGATACATCAAAATCACCCAGAATCCATAGTTTACCAAGTGATTCCTCTTAGTGTTGTACATTCTATGGGTTTGGACAAACGTATCCATCATTATAATATCATACAGAGTATTTTCACTGCTCTAAAAATCCTCTGTGCTCTGCGGACTCATTCCTCCCCTCTCATCCCATCCCCTGGTAACCACTGATCTTTTTACTGTCTCTAGAGTTTTGCCTTGTCCACACATTTTTCAAATAGATCTTAGCATTATGAAAACATGCTTTTCCTTAAATCTGTCAATCTGAAGTGTGACTTGCTAGCAATTGTAGAATATCATATTGGCTGCTTCTTGTTCTAAGCTTTTTCTCAAATGACTTAAAATAAGTAAATAAAAAACAAAACAAACCAGATACCCTTAACTTCAATTACTGGAAATATCTTTGGAATCTTGATATTAAAACTGAAACTTAAATGTTACCTAGCAGGTAGTGGCACCATGCAGTAACCAAGATCAAGATACATGAAATAGGGCATAAAAGTCTATATTTTATAACAAAAGATGATTTATAATTCTCAATGTACAATGCGGATTCTACAAAAATAGCAGATAACTTCTGGTTACACAGAATTGAATGTACACATTTCTCTCTACTCCTTGTAACATCCTACATTAATTGTAAAGGATCAAGAATGGTGTCAATTCATCAGACCAAAACACACAAACAAGACCTTTATTAAAATGTTACAAGTTATAAAGCATGTGAACAAGTACTAACTGATTTATTTTATCATAGGATAGGGAGCAAGCAAGAAGTGAGCTGACTGGCTCAAGAACTATACACTAAGAATTACACACTGGGGAAACCTGAATAAACTGGGTGGATTATACCCAGATCAATTTACAGTTTATGGTAAGATACTATAGATTTGCGAAATGTTACCATTGGGGAAAACTGGGCAAAGTTTATATGAGATGTCTTTGTATTATTTCTGATAGCTGCATGTAACATACAGTTGTATCAATGAAGGTTTCAATTTAAATTTTTTTAAAAAAAAAATGAAGGCAGTTTACTTTCTGGTGCAGCTTCACAAAATATTTATATTGTCATAATTGGGAAGAAAGTTATGGAATATAAACTGTGAGAGAGAGAGAATGTGTATACAGGGGAGGTATCTGAGTTACATAGCTTTATGTACAATATGGGAAGTTGAACAATACTGTATAAAAATGAAATGTAATTAAGGGATATATAATGATGCTGCTAGATAAATGGAATTAACTACTACAATAGTTGAGGAGATAAAAGTGCTTGTGCCTGGGAAGAGTGATTTTTGGTGTTAGGAAAGGCAGAAAATAGTTATTTTCAATCTTAAGCTTTGTTGTTATTTTTAAAAGTTAACATATTAAGGAAAGTAAAAGATGATGTAAACATTAAGCAAAAGAGCAGGTTGAAAAATCTCATGTTTTAAAGTAAATATCTGATGGGAGACAAGGTGGCAGAGTAGAAGGACCCTGAGCTCACCTCCTCTCACAAGAACACCAAAATCACAACTAACTGCTGAACAACCATTGATAAAAAAGACTGGAACCTATCAAGAAATATTCTACAACCAAAGACATAAAGAAGAAACCCAGCCAGACGGTAGCAGGGGTGCACTCACGATATAACCAAAACCAATTACTCTCCAATTTGTGGAGTGACCCACAAACTGGAGAATAATTATATCACACAAGTTCTCCCACAGGAGGGAGAGTTCTGAGCCCCATGTCAGGACCCTAGCCTTGGGGGGTTCTGGCATCAGGAGGAGGATCCCTCAGTGCATTTGGCTTTGAAGGCCAGTGGGGCTTGATTGCATGAGCCCCACAGAACTGGGGGAAACAGAGATTCCACTCTTGGAGGGTGCACAAAAGGTCTCATGCACACTGGGACCCAGGGCAAAAGCAGTGACTTCATATGAACCTGGGCCGGACTTACTTGCTGGTCTTGGAGGGTTTCCTGTGGAGGCAGGGGCCAGCTATATTGTCTCTCTCTGGGGTTATAAAAATTGGTGGTGGAAATATCGGGGAGTGTCCATCTACTTGAAATCTGGCTGAAGCAGACATCTTGCTTGGGTCCTTGGCACCAAGACTCGGCCCCACCCAACAGCCTATAGTCTCCAGTGCTGGACAAAAGTCCAGGACCAGATGGCTTCACATGTGAATTCTACCAGACATTTAGAGAAGAGTTAACACCTGTCCTTCTGAAACTATTCCAAAAAATTGTAGAGGTAGGAACACTTTGAAACTTATTCTATGAGGCCATCATCACCACTCTGATACCAAAACCTGAAAATGATACCACAAAAAAAAGAAAATTACAGGCCAATACCACTGATGAACATAGATGCAAAAATATCTCAACAAAAATTACTAGCAAATCAAATCTAACAATACTTTAAAGGGATGATACACCATGATCAACTGGAATTTATCCCAGGGATGCAAGGATTTTTTACAATATCCACAAATCAATCTTTGTGATATGCCACATCAACAAACTGAAGGATAAAAACCTATGATCATCTCAATAGATGCAGAAAAAGCTTTTGACAAAATTCAGCATCCATTTATGATAAAAAAACTCTCCAGAAAGTGGTCATAGAGGGAACTTGCCTCAACATAATAAAGGCCATGTATGACAAACCCACAGCTAACATCATACTCAATGGTGATTGGCTGAAAGTATTTCCTCTAAGATCAAGCACAAGACAAGGATGTCCACTCTCACCACTTTTATTCAACACAGTTTTGGAAGTCCTAGGCACAGCAATCAGAGAAGAAAAAGAGCTAAAAGGAATCCAAATTGGAAAAGAAGAAGCAAAGGTGTCACTGTTTGCAGGTGACAGATACTATACATAGAAAATCCTAAAGACCCTAACAGAAAACTACTAGAACTAAATGAATTCAGTACAGTTGCAGGATACAAAATTAATACACAGGACTTCCCTGGTGGTGCAGTAGTTAAGAATCTGCCTGCCAATGCAGGGGACATGGGTTCAAGCCTTGGTCCAGGAGGAAGATCCCACATGCCATGAAACAACTAAGCCTGTGCACCACAACAACTGAAGGCCACGTGCCTAGAGCCCTGCAATGAAGAGAAGCCACCAAAATGAGAAGCCCAGGCACTGCAACAAAGAGTAGCCCCTGCTTGCCACAAACAGAGAAAGCCCATGCACAGTAACGAAGACCCAACACAGCCAAAAATAAATTAAAAAAAGAAATTAATACACAGAAATCTGTTGCATTTCTATAAACTAACAATGAAAGATCAGAAAGAGAAATAAAGGAAAAAATCCCATCTATGATTGCATAAAAAATAATAAAATACCTAAGAATAAAACTAAGGAGGCAAAAAACTGTACACCAAAACCTATAAGATGCTGATGAAAGAAATCAAAGAGGACACAAACAGACAGAAAGATATACTGTGTTCTTGGATTGGAAGAATCAACATCGTCAAAGTGACTGTACTACCCCAGGCAATCTACAGATTCAATGCAATCCCTATCAAATTACCAATGGCATTTTACACAGAACTTGAACAAAAAATTTTTAAGTTTGTATGGAAACATAAAAGACCCCAAATAGCCAAAGCAATCCTGAGAAAGAAAAACGGAGCTGGAGGAATCAGACTCCCTGACTTCAGACTATTTTACAAAGCTACAGTAATCAAGACAGTATGGTACTGGAACAAAAACAGATATATAGATCAATGGAACAGAATAGGCAGCCCGGAAATAAACTCACACACCTATGTACAATTAGCCTATGAAAAAGGAGGCAAGAATATACAATGGAGAAAAGACAGTCTCTTCAATAAGTGGTGCTGGGAAAACTGGAAAGTTATATGTAAAAGAATGAAATTAGGGGCTTCCCTGGTGGCGCAGTGGTTGAGAGTCCGCCTGCCGATGCAGGGGACATGGGTTCGTGCCCCGGTCTGGGAAGATCCCATGTGCCGCGGAGCAGCTAGGCCTGTGAGCCATGGCTGCTGAGCCTGCACGTCCGTAGCCTGTGCCCCGCAATGGGAGAGGCCACAACAGTGAGAGGCCCACCTACCGCAAAAAAAAAAAAAAAAAGAATGAAATTAGAACATTCTCTTACATCATACACAAAAATAAACCCCCAATGGATTAAAGACCTAAATATAAAACAGAATACTATAAAACACCTAGAGGAAAACATAGGCAGACAGAACACTCTTTGACATAAATCACAGCAATATCTTTGAAACCATCTCCTAGAATAATAGAAATTAAAAACAAAAATAAACAAATGGGAACTAATTAAACTTAAAAGCTTTTGCAGAGCAAAGGAAACTAGAGACAGAATGAAAAGACAACCCACAGAATGGGAGAAAATATTTGCAAATTAAACAACCAATGAGAGATGAATCTCCAAAATACACAAACAGCTCATGAAGCTCAATATCAAAAAAACAAACAAATCAAAAAATGATCTAAAAAGACATTTCTTTTTAGAAAATCTAAAAAGACATTTCTCAGAGAAGATGTATAGATGGCCAAAAGGCACATGCAAAGGTGTTCAACATTGCTAATTCTTAGAGAAATGCAAATCAAAGCTACAATGAGGTATCACTACACACCAGTCAAAATGGCCATGATCAAAATGTCTACAAATAATAATGCTGGAGAGGGTGTGGAGAAAAAGGAACACTCCTGCACTATATAAATCAGTGTTTAATTTTGTCAAAAGTTTTTCCTGCATCTATTTAGATGATCATATGATTTTTATCCTTCAGTTTGTTAATATGGTGTATCACATTGATTGATTTGTATATATTGAAGAATCTTTGCATTCCTGGGATAAACCCCATTTGATCATGGTGTATGACCCTTTAAATGTGCTGTTGGATTCTGTTTGCTAGTATCTTGCTGAGGATTTTTGCATCTATGTTCATCAGTGATATTGGCCTGCAGTTTTCTTTGTGACATCATTGTCTGGTTTTGGTATCAAGGTGATGGTGGCCTTGTAGAATGAGTTTGGGAGTGTTCCTCCCTCTGCTATAATTTGGAAGAGTTTGAGGGTAGGTGTTAGCTCTTCTCTAAATGTTGGATAGAATTCCCTTGTGAAGCCATCTGGTGCTGGGCTTTTGTTTGTTGGAAGATTTTTAATCACAGTCTCAATTTCAGTGCTTGTGATTGGTCTGTTTATATTTTCTATTTCTTCCTGGCTCAGTCTCAAAAGGTTGTGCTTTTCTTAAAATGTGTCCACTTCTTCCAGGTTGTCCATTTTATTGGGACATAGTTTCTTGTAGTAATCTCTCATGATCCTTCGTATTTTTGCATTGTCAGTTGTTACTTCTCCTTTTTCATTTCTAATTCTATTGATTTGAGTCTTCTCCCTTTTTTTCTTGATGAGTATGGCTAATGGTTTATCAATTTTGTTTATCTTCTCAAAGAACCAGCTTTTAGTTTTACTGATCTTTGCTATTGTTTCCTTCATTTCTTTTTCATTTATTTCTGATCTGATCTTTATGATTTCTTTCCTTCTGCTAACTTTGAGGATTTTTTATTCTTCTTTCTCTAATTGCTTTAGGTGTAAGGTTAGGTTGTTTATTTGAAATTTTCTTGTTTCTTGAGGTAGGATTGTACTGCTATAAACTTCCTTCTTAGAACTGCTTTTGCTGCATCCCATAGGATTTTGGTCATTGTGTTTTCACTATCATTTGTTTCTAGGTATTTTTTGATTTCCTCTTTGATTTCTTCAGTGATCCCTTGATTATTTAGTAATGTATTGTTTAGCCTCCATGTGTTTGTATTTGTTACAGTATTTTTCCTGTAATTGATATCTAGTCTCATAGCATTGTGGTCAGAAGAGATACTTGATATCTCAATTTTCTTAAATTTATCAAGGCTTGATTTGTGACCCAAGATATGATTTATCCTGGAGAATATTCCATGAGCACTTGAAAAGAAAATGTATTGTGTTGTTTTTGGATGGAATGTCCTACAAATATCAATTAAGTCCATTTTGTTTAATGTATCATTTAAAGCTTGTTTCCTCATTATTTTCATTTTGGATGACTGTTCATTGGTGAAAGTGGGGTGTTAAGGTCCCGTATTATTGTGTTACTGTCAATTTCCCCTTTTATGGCTCTTAGCATTTGCTTATGTATTGAAGTGCTCCTATGTTGGGTTCATAAATATTTACAACTGTTACATCTTCTTCTTAGATTGATCCCTTGATCATTATGTAGTGTTCTTCTTTGTCTCTTGTAATAGACTTTTAAAGTCTATTTTGTCTGATATGAGAATTGCTACTCCAGCTTTCTTTTGATTTCCATTTGCATGGAGTATCTTTTTCCACTCCCTCACTTTCAGTCTGTATGTGTCCTGAGGTCTGAAGTGGGTCTCTTGTAGACAAAATATATACAGGTCTTGTTTTTGTATCCATTCAACCAGTCTATGTCTTTTGGTTGGAGCATTTAATCCATTTACATTTAAGGTAATTATTGATATGTATGTTCCTATTCCCATTTTCTTAATTGTTTGGGGTTTGTTATTGTATGTCTTTTCCTTCTCTTGTGTTTCCTGCCCAGAGAAGTTCCTTTAGCATTTGTTGAAAGCTGGTTTGGTGGTGCCGAATTCTCTTAGCTTTTGCTTGTCTGTAAAGGTTTTAGTTTCTCCATCAATCTGAATGAGCTCTTTGCTGGGTAGAGTAATCTTGGTTGTATGTTTTTCCTTTTCATCACTTTAAATATGTCCTGCCACTCCCTTCTGGCTTGCAGTTTCTCCTGAAAGATCAGCTGTTAACCTTATGGGGATTCCCTTGTATGTTATTTGTTGCTTTTCCCTTGCTGCTTTTAATATTTTTTCTTTGTATTTAATTTTTGATAGTTTGATTAATATGTGTCTTAGAGTGTTTCTCCTTGGATTTATCCTGTATGGGACCCTCTGTGCTTCCTGGACTTGATTGACTATTTTCTTTCCCGTATTAGGGAAGTTTTCAACTATAATCTCTTCAAATATTTTCTCAGTCCCTTTCTCTTTCTCTTCTTCTGGGACCCCTATCATTAGAATTTTGGTGTATTTAATGTTGTCCCAGAGGTCTCTGAGACTGTCCTCTGGAAAGCTCTGGGCAGTTGCCACCTGTGCAGGTGGATGTGAGGGGGAGCCTCTCCTCTTCCTTGTAATCCCCCTATCCCACCCCTTGGCTATAGTCTTGAATTTTTCCTTGCCCATCTCCTGACCTCTTAGATGCCCATAGCACAGAGAAGGGACATGAGACCAAAGGTACCCTCTGGAGTGCAAAACACCCCAGGTATACATAAAAGCCGAAAGCAGAAGCACCTCTGAGGTTGCCCAGACAATTAATCATGGGAACACAGCAAAACTTATTTTCTATAGATACAATTGCTACTTCTACTTTTACTGTCATTTTTGAAAAATCTCCCCTATTCTAACTTAATAAAAATATTCATGTGTATTTTATTTTGCAACTAATATTTATTCATTCAATGTACATTAACATCTTAACAAATCTAGAATGTGATTTTAGTGTGGTATTTGAGAAGTAGCTAAGTACTTTTTTCTAAATACATAACCAGTATTTCAAACACTATTTTTTGAATAATCACAATGTCTCCATTGATTTCAAATGACATTCTTATAATATGGCACATTTCATTATTTGCAATTTTGTAATTATTTGTTTGCCTTTTCTCTTGCCAGAATAATACAGAATTAATTGTTGTATTTTATTATTTTACTGTGATTCTTTTTCCTTTATTTTAAATAACTAAACATGAATAAATGGTAAGTAGCACAGTTCAACTAGAGGCATATAGAATAAAAAATTAAAGACATGTATTTGAATTGTGCTTTTTATACCACTTTTTCCCATGGAATACATTCTGACTTATACTCTGTTTTACCCAGTAGTCATGTTGGTACACCTATGTGTTTTGTGTTAGATTTTTTCATGGTATATTTATTACCATCTCTTTCCCCACACTTCTGCTTTATTTTATTTTGAATGGATTACTCCTAAAGAATATGTAGTTCATCTTTATTTTCTTTCACTAATTCAAAGTTTGTCTTTCAAAGAAATGTGGTTTTCTAAATGATTAAAAATTCAAATTTAAATAATTAATACTTTAGTATGTTACACTAACCTACCTCACATTCTATAATTTAGGAAAAGTCACCTTATTTCTGTTTGAAAGTTGTGGCATCATTTTATCCTGTCTCCCAGCCCTTCTCTTTATCTTCTTAATATTTCCAAGAAAAGTGACAGCTATTCAGAGATTTCATCTTCAATTTCTTTCTCACCATTTTTGAATGGATGTCATCCAGGCCAATAGATTTGCATTTTTATAGAGCAACTAAGTGTTCTCTAAAAATATCCTTTTTAAAAACTTCTCTTCTATCTTAGGCTTCATATTACTTTTACCAATGTAGAGTCTGCCTTTTATTGTCTGGGTGGCCATCCATCTGGCCAGAAAATGCTAAAAAACTGAAGTTTTTACTCATACATTAGCAATAAACCATTATCTTAAAGTAACCTGGGCTTTCTTTTCAGTATTTTTTGTTTCATAGTAAATATAAAAGATCATTTTATGACCACTTAATATTTTCTCACAAGGATCATTTCATACTAATTTTGCTTTAAAAATCTATCTTTACAAGTTCATGTTAATTTGTTATAATTACATTGTCTTATTCTCTATTTTATAGATTTAATTTCAATAACTGAACTCTTCAGATACCCTTACTAATTTCTCCTCTTTTAGATCATTTGTAACTGTATCTTCAGAATTTATTTCTGAAAGCAATCCATTATTATGTTTCCTGTTAATGAATCCTATATTATATTACCCTGTAAATGCTAAAACTTCAATGTTTTTATCGTTTTCTTATAATTAAAAAAAAAACTTTCCATTTTGAAGGGTGTATATTTGACTAGACTCAAGTAACCAGCCTTGACAATAATAAATTCTAAGAGTTCAAACTGAATCTCTTCCAGATTTTCTGTCACTTCAACTTCTGTGCCAGTCAGTTACTTCTTATTGGTTGGAATTAAGTACAGAATAGCAATTCCTCTCATCATTCTCTCTGACTTCTAAGAGATTAAAGTGACAGTAAGACCAGCCAAGTATTTACCAGACCTAGGTTTTAACAGAATGAGTTTTGTTGAAGGTCTGGAAGATTAAATCTTACCTCTATAATACTGTCAGTTCTTTAAACTTTGCTTCTTTTCCTTATCTATAATATGAGATAGTGATACTTTCTCTTGCTAGTCCATTTTACATTTTTCAAGAACTAAATCAACAGAAGAATGTTCAACAGAACGATCAACAGAAGAATGTTAAAATAACTTGAAAATCTTGAAAAGTCCTCTAAAAATGTGCTATGGATTTTATTTTATGTGTGCATTTTGAAAATGGCTTTATTTGGGCCACAAATCCTACAAAATCAGAACTCTCAGTTTCTTTTACCATGTGGAACACACCTAAATATCAATAGGTAGGTTATCAAACTCTTAATTTGCTTTATTATCTATCATATAACTAGACACATAATTAGACCAATAAACAATTAATTGATCAATACACTGAATTAATATGAATAATTCATTCAGGATTTAACAGCTACTCTATTTGGTAGGAACAATAAATATCCTCAAAGATGTCCACCTCTTAATCCTCTGGATCTGTGAATATGTTAGGCTATATGGCAAAGGGGAATTAAGGCAGAGTAAATCAAGGCTGCTTATCAGCAGACCTTAAAATAGGGAAATTACCCTGAGTTACCCAGGTGGACCCAGTGTAATCACAATGGTCCTTAAAAGTGGAAGAAGGTGGTAGATGGAAGAGTTAGAGTCACAATGATTCAATGTGAGTGCAACCAGATGGAGGAAGCTGATTGGATTGAGGAATGCTGCCATTAGAGCATGTGAGTGGACTGCAAGCTGAAAGGGGACAGGAATTGGAGTCTCTGTTAGAACCTGCAGAAGGAATGCAGCCCTGACACCGACCTGATTTTAGCCCAACCTGATTGAGACCTATTTCAGATTGCTGACCTCCTGAACTGTAGTAAATTTGTGTTTTTTAAGTCACTACATTTGTTGTCTTTAATTTCAGCTGTCACAAAAAACCGATACAACCTATATTAGTTTGTATTATTAGCCCCATAACAAAATAAATGTTTTTTGTGTAAAACTATTGTTGACAATGATATGAATTGAGCACCATAGTTGTCAGATTGTGCAAATAGATGTCTTTTACTATGGTAAGTGCATTCACTTTGATAAAATGACCAAATGAGAGGAGAGGCAAAACAATTGCTTTATGCCTTTTCTAAGACATTTACTTAAGATGACTTCTTCCTTGGCAATTCTCTTGCTAATCAATATGAATCACTTTATTGCTTATGCAAGTTGCTAAACATTCAAAAATTGAACATTCAAAGTAAGAAACTTTAAGATTTCTCTATAATTTCATTAGGTGATTCTCTAAAGCACATTTTTTATGAATATTACTAACAAACTAGGGACTTTTAAAACAAGTTGGATAAAATCATAAAATTAAAGTAACCAACACAAAATATTGTCTTCAAAATTATGTGGATCTAAGAATGCACATGTGTGCACACACACACAAAAGCACATGTCCATGTCAAAAATAAGGTGGTTTCATGAAAAAAGAATTTGGCTATATATTACATAGATACAGAATTTCATGGTGTGTGAACTTAGTAAAATCAGATCAGCTTTCTTTAAAAGAAGAAAATACATATTTGTAGAAGAAATATCTTCATTATTTAGTCAATCTGTAGCTTGCTATTTATTATATGCTCTTAATCTCTCCAATTATACTAAAGTTTAGAAGTTAGTAAATCATTTCAAAGCACTTAAGTTTTGATGCATTTTTTGTTAATTGATTAATGTCTATTTTTCTCAGTATATCATAAACTCAATGGAAGCAGGGTTTGTGTATGTTTATTTTCATTATTTTCTCTCTAGAGCCCAGGCTTTTTGGTAGAGTAGGCATCAATGAATATTTGCTTAATGAAAGGCTTTTGTTGTAGAATGAGGTTTCAGTATTATTGAAGTCTGTCATTTTCTGAATGTTCTTAGATAGTAAAACTTCTATCTTATAAAAAAAAACAAAAAACAAACAAAAAAACCCACTGGGCTAAGTTGGTTCTGTGCCAGATGACAAAGAAGCTAGAGACTAATATTCTGTAGCCTCTCCTGGATGATGTCCAGGAAATACATAGCCATCATCAGGAGGAAAAAAAAAATCCAAATTTAAATTCGAAATTAAAGACATCAAAATGATTCACTGGATGTCACAGGTTGTCATCTAGGGAACAGATATCTAAGACGCCTAATACTCTTATGGCATTAGAAACAAGTTCAGCTTCTGGTGGAAACAGCTATTTTAGATAACTATGATTTGCACTGCTATAATACCTCTAGACTAAAATATTTTAAATTGATAAAAATATTTGGGGATGTTAGGTTTTTAATGTATTTTCAAGGATGCTATAATTTATAAGTCAGACATAGAAAGTTATGGATCAATGCAATTATATTTCCAACTGGACTTTTAAAGTATGTTTTTTTTAAAGCCATAGAGACATTAAATAAATCCTTCAAAATGCCTATATTCAAATGTGGTTACCCTATAGACAGGAAATGAAAATGGCAAAAAGGCATGCCCACATGGTGTGATTGCACTGTTAACAAGGAAGTTTTTCATTTTGAAGCATCATTACAAAAGCAAAGCCTTTTCTAAATTCCAGGCAATCTATTAAGAAACCAGAGGAGCAAAATAACATAGATTTTTAAATGGAAGAAATTATTAATACAAACTAAGTTCCCAAAATATGTTCTCATCTGTTACAATATTTAAATACCTCACATCTTTCCAGGATCTAAGTAGTGTTTAATAATGTCAAAGCAGCCTGGGGGAATAGTTCAAGTGAAAGAAAAATCTTAGTTCTGCTTAGCAATACAACCAGCTTATTATATTTTACACAACTCATTTTTTTGACTAATGTCCTATAAATGTGAAATTTTTTTACTGAATTTATACTCAATTATAAATGATAAATGCACACAAACATGCATGGGTATATGTAGTAAAATAACAAAGAATACATATGAAAATTAAAAGGAGGTAGAGCACTTACCCTTGTATTTGCCATAAGAAGGAGGAAATTCAAGACAGGAAAAAAAAAATCAAAATGTGCATGTAGAATAGGAGTAGTTTGAGACGTTTGTGCTTATTTTTAAAATATATAAAATAATTTATTTAATTTTGAAAAAATTGTAGGGTTTTGTTTTTTTTTTTGCGGCACGCGGGCCTCTCACTGTTGTGGCCTCTCCCGTCGCGGAGCACAGGCTCCGCATGCGCAGGCTCAGCAGCCATGGCTCACGGGCCCAGCCGCTCCGCGGCATGTGGGATCTTCCCAGACCGGGGCACGAACCGTGTGCCCTGCATCAGCAAGCGGACGCTCAACCACTGCGCCACCAGGGAAGCCTGAAATCGTAGGTTTACCTACTGATCATGATGATAAATCTTCAACTTGAAATGTGAGGTAACATATTAATGTTTACCATCTTGTGATAATTACTATGATATGGTATACACATAGGTCTAACCTCAGTTCAACAGCTAAACAGGTTTCCAGCCTGAGTATATTACCCCAGTGGCCTTATATGTGCAATGAGGATAAATCCTACCCTGTGCATTTTTGGTAGAGATTTGAGACATTTGTAAACTGGTTCAGATGGTATATGGTAGGTAGCAGAATCATAACGTACGTAAAATAGAAAGACACTTTATTGGTTAAACGTGACTCACTCAAAATTGAAGAATATCATTTCTATAACCAATAAGGATTTTATGGTTATATAATGAAGAGATTTCTTTATTGAATAGAAAGGATCTTAAACACCCACATACAGGCACACACACATTCTAAACTTGGTTTCATTTCAAGGGGCACCAGGCTTAGCAGCACTAGAGTGAAAATCATCCAGGTGAAATATATACCCTTATATCCAATGGCCATAAAAGTTTAAAGTCGATTTTTGGTGATCTACATAGTAAACATAAAATGGGCCATTGAGGGCTTCCCTGGTGGCGCAGTGGCTGGGGGTCCGCCTGCCGATGCAGGGCACACGGGTTCGTGCCCTGGTCCGGGAGGACAGTGCATGCCGCGGAGAGGCTGGGCCCATGTGAGCCATGGCCACTGAACTTGCACGTCCAGAGCCTGTGCTCCACAGCGGGAGGGGCCCCAGCAGTGAGATGCCCGCGTAACGCAAAAAAAGAAAAAAAAACGGCTGTCGATTTTTTTTTTCTTTTAGGGAAAATATACAAATAAGATTTTCTAGCTCTAACAGCCATGGCAAATATTTCAAGAGAAAATGGCCTTCCTATAGAAGTGGAATAAAATAATATTCTTTTTGTATCCCTAGAGCAATAAACTTTACTCACATGCTCTGGGTCTAAACTCATTCTGAGAATTACTTCATTGTTCGAGAGCAACATTTTGCTTTTTAACTGTCATGGTTACTGAGGGTTTTGTTATTCAAATGTGAAATACATTTTTAAAAAATACAATAGGTTTGGTGATTGTTTCATATAAATTCCATTTTATTATATGAAAATCGTTACCTTTATCTGTAGGTCTCTTGGGATTTTAGCATAAACTTGCTATATCATATTGCAGTCCATTTTTAGAAAATATTACTCCCTTTTAGTTTATGGTCCATTGCAGTTCAGAAAGAAAATAAAGCTAGAAGTTACAAGCAACACAAAATAAAAAGATTAACTATTGTTTTTGTTTTTCTTTATAGCCTGGGTCATTGTCTATTACACCAGATTCAAGTAACCAAAGTTCTTATTAAATAGTACTGCTTAGGAATTTTTAGGACTTTTTTGAGAACGGTTTAATGAGTATTCAAAGTATTTGGAGAAGTGTTATTGTCATTCATATTGTTTTTATAGCAATTTTGTTTATGCATTCTAGGCAAATGTGAACATACCTAATATATATCTATATATATGTATATATTTTTTAATTTAAAAAATTATGATGTCCTTAACCTTATACACTAAGAATAATATGATTCCTAAGGGTTAAAAAAGATGTATTATATGTTGATGATGGCTGTATTATTCTTCATAAAAAATACCACAGACTGCGTGGCTTGAACAACAAATATTTATTTATCTATTTTCTCACTGTTCTGGAGGCTAGAAGTCCAAGATCAAGATCAGAGTTGTCTTCTGGTGAGCCCTCTCTTCCTGGTTTGTATATTGCCACCTCACTGTGTTGTCACATGATTTTTTCTCTGTGCATTCACAGAGAGGAAGGAGAGGCAGAGGGAGAGAGACCTGGTATCTCTTTCTCTTCCTATAAGGATACATGCCCTATTGGATTATGCCCCACCCTTATGACCTGTTTTAATCTTAATTACCTACATAAAGGTCCTATCGCCAAATACAGTCACATTAAGGGTTAGGACTGCAAAATATGAATTTGAGGGGGCACACAGTTCATGTCGTAACAATGGTATATATTTTCATTTGTACACTTACTCAATGCATTTATGAAGGATCTGCTATGAGCCAGGCCCTCTGTTTAGAGCTAGGATACTATGTTAAATAGCACTGACCTCCCAAATAGACCTTACAGTACAGCCAGGAAGACACATATTAAATTGATGAGTGTTAAACTGGGGCAAATAGTATAAAATGAAAATGTAAATAAGGAGGTCTAACTTAAAGTTAATGCTAGTGATAATCCCTGCTTTCATAAATTATCACTCTAGAGGAAATAAAAATGTTTCTTGTACATAAATGTGATGTATTTCATATTTTTTCAATTTGCATATTGTATGTATATGTTTGTCTCTTTGGTTATAATGACAATAATAATTGAATGGTGAGACATGCAAATATGCATCAGCTCTTTAGTCTAAATGAGAATTTACATTTGCCTAAATGCTCAAGGCACTTTAAATCACATTACACTATTTGATTTTTACAAATATTATGAAGTAGCTGATATAGGTCATGTTCAAAAGAGATAGGTTCACTTGAATAAAACCTCAGCATAGGATAATTAAGTGACTTCTGAAGATAAGTGGTAGTGTGATAATGTAAATCTCAAATGATTGACTTAAAATTTAGTTATATATTTGTTGCATCATGCTGATTTTCTTAGTCTAATTTAGTTTATGGGAAACTGAAGAAAAATGTTAATTTTGATGTTTTAAAAATATATTGTCATACTTTCTGTAATATTTTTGCACAATTTCTCATTTTAATTTTTAGGGAAACCACATATGTAAATAAATAAATGTATAGACAAGTAAATCTGAACTTAATACTTTTTTTTTTTGGCCACACCGTGCAGCTTGTGGGATCTTAGTTCCCTGACCAGGGCTCGAACCCAGGTCCTCTGCAATGGAAGCATGGAGTCCTAACCACTGGACTGCTAGGGAAGTTCCTAATACTAACTTCTTAATAGGTAAGTAATTTTATCACAAACTCATTTGTTATTTCACGAAGAACTGATCAAATTCCATTCTCATTAGATGTCTAAAATATTCAAAATGACTTACAGGCACTGCTTTTGTTTCAGAGGGTAACTTACCACTAGTGCAGAATTCATATAATTTTAAAAGATATTTAAATAAACTGTGATAAATATTATGATAAACCAAGTATATGGACCTAAGTTGATACGTACAGAATTATATGTTCTTTGAGCAGGTTTGGGAGTTTCATATCTTAGAACATTTACCAAGGAATACTAAAATTTACCTAGGTAAAAAGGAAGTTAAAGATGGAATATTGTTTGCAAAGACCCAAGAATGAGGGAAAGCATAAATACTAAAGCAACTGCAGTAAGTGCTATATGGCTTACATACAGAAGATAAAGTGAGAATGACCAGATGGAACAAAGGAGATAATAGCTAACATTTCTTGAGTTCTATGTGCCAAAACTTTCTTCCAGTCTTGTATGTGGGTTATCTCAGGCATTCCTCCGAACAACCCTACAGACTGTTCAATAAATATTATATGCTCAACAACATATTATAGTTGGTAAGACATGGCTCGACAGCTATATTGCCTACCAGCTATTAGCTGTGCAACTCTAGGGAAGTTATTTAACCTCTCTATGCCTTAGTTTCCTCATCTGTAAAATGAGATAATGGCAAGCCGTCTACTTGATAGTTATATTGTGAGGATTATGTGAACTAACAAATAGAAACCACTTAGATAGTACCTGGCACATAGTAAGCACATGTTTTAGTTATTAATGGTATTATTTTCCACACTTTATATTTGCTGAAACTATCAGGGTGGTCCTTTCAAAATATAAGTCAGAATATGTTAGGACTCTGATCAAAAACCTGGGTTGGATTCCCAGCTCACATAGAGTAAGAACCAAATTCAGGGCCCTCAAAACTTGCCTCAACTTTTACCACCCTCTCCTTCCTTCCTCCACAAAAGCGTCATGGGCCACCTAGCTCTTAGTCAAACATCCTGTTTCAGAACACTTACCCTCATTATTCCCTCTAACCAGAAAATTCTTCCCAGGTCCTAGGCAGAAATAAAAATTGACTTAGATGTCACTTTATTTTAAAATGAACAAATAATGTTTAAGCACCCAATATCCAAACTTAGATGGGACTTTGCCAAGTTACCTGAAAGACTCCTGTCCTGTAAGAATGAAATAAATGAATGGTGAACGAGTCCTGGGTAACATATTTTTAGAAAAGAAAAAGTGTAGGGACTCTACTGCTTAAAATAATCAGAAGAAAAATTTGTTTATTTAACCAAAAGTTAGTGAACTTGAAGTCCAATTGGCTTGGGCAAAACAAATGTATTGTTTGTACAACTAAGAAGACCCAATGTGAAACAAACTGATCCAAAGACTTAGGTGTTATCATCAGGTTGGTCTACCTAATCACTTGATTCATTTGGTGTCCACCTTATTATCTCATACTGCAGATAAACTACAAACATTTCCAAAATTTTAGAATACCAGGAAGTTATCATTAACCTATGTATACCAAAGGACTTCTCTACCATTGATTTTATATATATATATATATACACATATATATACACACACATATATACACATACATATATAAACACATTCCAATGTTTTATAAACATATAATATATTGGAATGTGTGTATATATATTTATAAAATATATTGGAATGTATATATTTTATAATGATCTATTATAATATCTTAGAATATATATATATTCCAATTAGCCAAGGGATAGGCACAGTATTGGTTAATCAGATCTGATTCATATGTCTTCCCCTGAAGAAGGGAAAGGAGAAGTGGTGGCCATATGCTTCAGTTAGCACCCAGAAAATGTAAGAATAGTTTCATAAAAGGATTGTGCAAGATTAGACTTTGTAGAGGGAAGAAGGGACCAAAATGACATGTACATTACAACTCGACTGTGATTTATAAGATCTATTTCAACTTTAAAATTATGTGAGCATAAAGTCTTGTGTTCTTGAATGTTTTCATCGGTTTAGTGGCAGTATGGAACCTACTTCAGTACATTTATGAAATATTTTACTGCTCTTTAGACTGTCTTGAATCTCAAAATCCCTTGGAAATTTCCTTATAACAGATGCAATGTCATAATTTAGGTCCACAGCTCTTTGGTAGGAAAAGCAGATATCAATCATTCCTATATGTGTTGTTAGTTTAATATGAAGAAGTCTAATAAATGTCTCAAACTTTTGCCTCTTTGGAGGAAAAATTGGAAACTTTAATTAAACACGTAACAACTTGTAGTTAACTTTTACTTTTATTCTTAAGCTAGAATGCTTAAACTCTGTTCACCGTTTTTTTCTTTCTGTATGTGGTATTTCTATGAAAGGTATTAAAAGCTTACTCTATACCCTAATGTAGAGTAAGTGAATATAGCAGAAGATACCACTATTAGGAGTAAAAAGTGAACAGAGATTTCAGCATCTTATTTTTAACTATTAGCAGGTCCCTAAGCCTCAACTATATTTTTCTTGTTTATGTTGATTTTGTCCCAATTTTTCAAATACTAGAACTGGTATCCTAGATGCACAGAATTAATAATTTTATAAATATCATTTATTCTAATACCAATCCATGGTTTTTTCAAACTTGATACATGACAATAAATATATTTACACAAGAAAAGCTGTCAAGTGTTCCTTAACACTTGCAAATAATCATAAGCAATAAAACAAATTTTATTTAAAAGATTAAAAACATAAGTAAACAAGAGTAGCTAATGAATCCTATTATATTTAACTTTAAATTAATCTCTAAGCTCTTGATATCCCCTGGGGGTGGGAGAAGTGATGCAATTTATAGTTTAATTTAAAAGAAAGGGTAAAATTCACAAATAAAGAAAACAAATCTTTGAAACTAAACTATACAAATAATTACTTGGCCAATATATGAGACATGTCAGAAAAGGAAAAAGAAGCCTTCAATCTATGTCTTACAGAAGATACTAATGTCCTCTAAGACAATATATTTAAAGTTTCTCCGCTCCAAAAATAAAGCAGAGGTAATAATACTGTTAAAATTCAAAAAAGTCATTTCTTCAGGGAACTGGAAGTACAGAATTATAAACTGACATAAATTTATTCTTCAGAGAAATTTAGATATCACTAGTAGAATGGATATTTAGCTTGTCTTTGGGAAAGTTTCCCACTACTCTTTATTGTTTAAATAGTTCTGTGATGCCAGCTATCTTATAGCCATTGACTTGAGGCTTCACTTCTGAAATATTAATGTTTTTTGGTGTTTCATAAAGAGAACCTCATACAATTATATTTTATATTATTGAGGGATACTTTTATACTCTTGACTAGAAACTCACCTGGTGCACAGTACATGGTCAATAATATTTTGAATGAATTAATAATGAGAAGTCAACTCACATCTGCAATAAGATACAAGTTAACCCCCCAAATTGCCAACTGCATAACTTAAATTTATTTAAAGCATATTTCAGGAACACGTTAAATGCTCAAACATATTTAACTAACTTCTTCAAGTTGAAATATATATAGAATGTTTTTAAAAAACTAAGTACTTTTAAAAATTTTCTGAGAAGGCCAACAGAATTGAAAGCAGAGAGAAACAGAAATCTGGATAATTCAGACCATGGAGTTTGCTCATCAGTCAAAGCAGGGTTGAGCTTCGTGTGGAGTGGATATGAAAGGGCGGACAGGGCATATAATTAAACTGTATGAATAACTATGATTTGAAATAAAATCCAATATAGCACTGGAAGCTCTAGCCAGAGCAATTATGCAAGAAAAATAAAAGACATCCAAATAAAGAAGAAATAAAATTGTCTGTTTGCAGATGACAATATCTTATACATAGAAAATATTAAAGACTCCACTAAAAAACTTAAAATAAATGTATTAAAGTTGTAGGATCAAAATCAACATAGAAAAATCAGTTGCATTTTTATATACTACCGATGGATGATCCCCCCCAAAATTTAAGAGAACAATCTCACTTGCAATAACATTAAAAAGAATAAAACACTTAGGAATAAATTTAACCAAGGAGGTGAAAAATCTATACACTGAAAACTGTACAACATTGATGAAAAAAAATTGAAGACGTAAATTAATGGAAGTATATTCTGTGTTCATAGAATGGAATACTATTAAAATGTTCATACTACCCAAAGTCATCTATCAAAATTCCAATGTCATATTTCACAGAAATAGTAAAAAATCCTAAAATTCATATGGAATTAAAAAACACCCCGAGTTGTCAAAGTAATCTTGTGAAAGAATAAGATAGCTGGAGGTATCACACATCAGTACTCACAAATAATCAGTGTGTCTTGTTATCTATCCATTGTCAGCCTTTTTCCATACTAACTGTTGAGATATTAGGGGTCTCTGGACTCCCTAATTAGGGAAATTAATGTAAATTGGAATATTAGCCCACTTCTAAGGCTATGTTCTAACTGTTAGAATATGCATTGTTAGAAAGCTGCGTATTTAGAGGTTTTATTTCTATAAAAACTTATTTTAGAAAGGCATGGAAAATGAGAAACATCCAGTATTTTTTTTTTTTGAGGATGCCTATAACTGGAATTTAAGTAAAGATGGGAGTGAAATAACTATGATATTGAGTCATAAAATTCTTTGGAGAAAAAAAATGATGTTGAAATAATGAATAATATAATTAGCCTAGCTTGCTTACATTAATTTAATGTATTTAAAATGCTAATAATACTGAAAGAAAATATCAGTCTTTATTCTAAAAATAGTCAATGTAGCTAACACAGACTTTATTGTTAAAATTAAATAAAAAGGAGCATTACATAATGACAAAGGGATCAATTATCTAAGAAAATGTAATATATATATATATATATATATATGCAGCTAACAACAGAGAGTCAAAATACATGAGGCAAAACTAATAAAACTTAATGGAGAAATAAACAAATCCACTATTATAAGTGGAGACCTCAACACCCGTCTGTCAGTAATTATCTAGAAAGCAGAAAATCAGTAAGGATATATTTGACATGAATAGCATTCAACTTGATCTAATTGACATTTGTGGAATACTTCACCCCACAAGAGAATGCACATTCTTCTCAAGCTTATATAGAATAGTTAGCAAAAGATATCACATTTTTAGGTCAAAACACACTTTAATAAATTTAAAATAATAGAAAATACTATATATGTTCTCAGACTATAAGGTAATTAAACTGAAATCAAAACCAGGAAGAAAGATAGAAAATTTCTAAATATTTGCAGAAAGAACACTTCTAAATAGCATATGAACCAAAGAAAAAGTCTCAAGAGAAATTTACAAATACTTTGAGGTAAATACATTTAGAAATATAGTCTATCAAAATTAGATGCAGTGAAAGCAATGTTTAGAGGGATGTTTATAAAGCATACATTAGAATAGAAGGGAAATATTAACTAAGTGTCCTAAGCTTCCATCTTAGGAAACTAGAGAAAGAAAATTTAAGCAAAAAGAAAGCTGAAGAAAAGAAGTAATTTCAGCAGAAATCAATAAAGATTGAGAAAACAATGTTGAATATTAATGAAACCAAAAACTGGTCTTTCAAAAATATTATTAAAACTAAATAACCAAGGCTAACCAAGAAATGGAGAAAAGACACATATTACCAATATTTCCTCTTTCTGAAATGAAAGAGGGACATCACTACTGATCCCATGAATATTCGAAGGGAAGGATAATAAAGAAATGCTATGAAAACTATATGCCCACAAATTTGAGCACTTTGATGAAATAAACCAGTAACTTGAAAGACACAAACTACGAAGACTCACACAGGAGTAGTAGATAATCTGAATGGCTCTATCTACTGGAACATTGTATTAATAATTAACAAAATTCTAAAAACATAATGCAGTCTAATGGTTTTACTGGTCATTTTCCCAAATATTTAAGAAATGATGCTAATTATCTACAATCTCTTCCAGAAAATAGAAGCAGATAGAATATTTCCTAAATAATTCAATAACACCAGAATTATCTTAATACTAAAACAGAAAAAAATACGAGAGGAAAGCTACAGACTTATATATCTTATTACCATCAATGAAATATTCCCTAAAATAATAGTAAATTGAATCCAACATTACAGGAAAGCTGCAGACCTAATATATCTTATTACCATCAATGAAATATCCCCCCAAAATAATAGCAAATTGAATCCAACAATGTATAAGAGTTATACATCACAACCAAGGACAATTAATATCAGATCCTCAGGGTGGTTTAACATTTGAAATATCAATGTATGCCACATCAACAGGATAAATAAAAATATATCATCTCAAATGATGCAGAAAATCATTTGAAAAATATCCAACATCTATTCATGGTAAAAACTCTCAAACTAGGAATACAGGGAAATTTCTTCAACTTTATAAAGGACATTTACAAAATCGTACAACTATCTTCATACTGAATGGCTAGTGTATGATCTGAAATTTATCAGACACCTGTAGTTGTCTAAAGGTCCTTCCTATGAATCTTCTTGAAGGTGAAGCACTTTTGCAAAAGCATCAGAGCACAACAATAACTTAAACAGTCATGGTTAAACACCTGATCACAATGTAATTGATAAAGAAACTTGGTTACAATAACCAGAATTATGACTGATTATAATCTTAAGGCTTAAAAACCTTAATCTCTGGCAAAAACCAAGAAGCAAATAATTGTGAACTGTTTGTCATATCAGCATTTCTTAATTGGAACTTATGCTTTAGTCTTCCTCTCCTAAGAAGACAAAGGTGGGTAAACTTAGACCTGCCCAGCAATTAATGTTCCAATATTTTATCCTATTTGAAATGACCCAGATAGTCAATGAATTCTCTTCATTTAACTTAGTTTAGTTTCAAGTTACCAAAATCTGGAGAGACTATTTTAGACAGACATTCCCAAAACATAATTATTCCTATAGAGTTTACCTAAAAGGTCTTATCTCATTTACATTTACTTGGTTTCATCATGTCAAGTTATTTTCCCTGCGACAAATTTGCAACAGATATAATAATGTCTAATTTGATTTCTAGTAAACCTAGGTACAACAAAAGTATTATACTTAATATTGATGACTCTAAACACATGCCTATATTAATCAAACCAAGGAGCTTAAGTAGCTACAATACCAGATATTGATTCAGTACTAAATATTTCCCAAATCACATTAACCTGAAATTCATTCTTTTATATTTCTGAGAATTCATATAAGCACATAATTTTTTTAAGCCAAGTTAAACAGAGCTCATCCACAAACCAATCCTGACAATGCCATTTGGAGGTAGAGACACCTCATATTTATAAATTACACATAGACATGCATATGTCTATATAGACACAGAGATCTCACAGTTTTCCTACTAAAGTTTAAGGCCTTTTTTTCCTCTTCACTCTTAGGGATTAAAGTTCCTGAGAGCCCAAGTAGATCATTTACATCTTAAAGGCACAAGAAGAGAAATAACAATTCCTTTTAGAAAGCTAACTTCCTCTAAGGGCGTATGCAAAACCAGTTTTATAATGTCAAAAGATTCCAATTTTGGCCATTTTCAGGAAATATTTTTCTCAGTTTCTAAATAGCAAATTCAGTTTAAACAAATAACAGTAATAGACAATAACACATATCATCCACTCACAGTCACATGCCTCACTTTCAGAGGAACAGGAATCAGCATTCAAGTTAACCTCGCCTCAGCTGTTAGCTCAGCCTCTGTGGCCTTTCTTAATACAAAAAGCAACAACCAGTCCGCAGCTGCGGCTACTGCCTTATCGTGTAGCTTCTTTTCCCCCATTGTAACAGTGGCCAATATTTTGGCAACAGCCTTAGGGGTGTCTATGAGTTCCCTGTACTCTCTTGGAGGCCCCCATTCATCAAGAACAGCCACCACAGGGCCCCAGATATGAGTGGACGGCCACCCGGGGATTTCTCCCACAGCTTTCAGGATTACTCCCACAACTTTTGGGCCCCACTTTAGTGGACTGACACCCCAGGATTACACCCATAACTTTCACATGTTAGTGGACGGCTCCCACAACTTTCCACTCCCATCCTTATTTCCCGACATCTTGGAGCTCACGGGAGTTTCCTCCGTCTCCTGGCTGTTCTGACAGTTGTTTGGCTGCACCCCGCAGGCCTGCAAGCTCCGTACGTGCCCAGCTTCAAGACTGAAGAAAGAGCCCTGAGTCAGCAACAGAGACATCAATGGTTTCATGGACAGGGGGCGCTTACCTGTCTGAAGTGAGGTTCTGGAGCAACACCCTCCTCTGTGCAGCAGACGGTGAGCAAGACATGGCGGGACGCTTCACATCCTGGGAGGAGTGGGAGGTTAGCAGTTATAGGGAGAATTAATTGGAGTCAGGTTGGCTCATCAGTTACCAGGGAAACTGGCAGAGGCGAAGGCCTCTCACTGCCCCTTTGATATGCTATCCAGGTGAAGATGTTCTGATCTAAAGGTCAGAACAATCATTAGCTGGGGCTGGGGCACAATATGTAGGAAGGTCAGTCATGCGAGTGTGAATCCTTTCACAAAATATATGTGTGTTAACTCACCACAATGTATACTTTAAATATCTAATTTTATATGTCAATTATACCTCAATAAAAGCTGTTTTGTTTTGTTTTTTTAAGTTTATGAACTCTCAGAGGAGAAATCCTTTCCCCACTTTACTAGGCAAATTCAATCAAGGCTGTAAGACACTGAAAGAAAATTGGCCACATCACATATACAGGCAACTGAGGTGCCTGCAAAATCTTCTCTGTGCTGCCGCATGCTGTGGGCACCAAAAAGGTCACAGTTTTCCAAGAATGAAAAAATCACTTATCACAGACAGAACCATAGGAATTGAAAGAAACTTTGTCAATAGGAATGAGAATAACTAAGCAACAGTTTTTGGAGCCCATCAATAAAATGATGGAAGTCACTGCAGCTGTAATCATGGTCGTGAAATTGAGGACAAGTAGCAATTCACCACTACCACCGTATACATCTTGTCACTAGACAAACCCCACTGATCTCAACTTAATTAAGTTTATAGCATTCAGGCCAAATAGGCTGCAAAGTAAATTCAGTTATAAAAAAATAAAGAAAATTATGTATCTTCTACCCTAACTTTTTAGACTGCGATACATGCCCCCTCCACAGTTAAAAGTTTATTTTTCAGGCTCTGCCCTGCCAATTAATTATAGTAAATGAGTCTTTGGGAGAAAATTTTTAGTCCAAAAATCAGGATTAGTAACCTCTACTCTGATATCCCAGAAGCTGGGTCCTCTACAAGTAAACTGAGGGAATGTATAAGCAACCACCTTGTAAATAGGAAAGTACAATGACAATGCAACTTTAATATTTTTTAAGTCTATAAATTGTACCTTTTCTTTCAATCATTTGCAATGTATTGGAGACTCTGTATAGTATGATGTAGAAATAAATTATATGATTTCTGCCCTTAAGCTTTCAATCTACATGGCTATTGACATATTCTCAATAACATTTAATTGACAAAACAAGTTATTATAAGACTAATTTCCAAGGAACTTTTCTTCTGAGGGATGGTAAGTGAATTTAACGGATAAAGTAGGATAGGAGTTGGCTAGGCGACATAAGAATTTGAATATATGGGATTGGGGAGGAAGAGAGTTTTAGTAATTGGAACTGCACTAGCAAAGACATCAAAGTTGGAGACAAGCATGGTTTATTTCTAGGACAGCAGGGAACCTGGTGGATCTAGGTGAAATAGGGAACATAAAATCACTTTAAGAAAAACTAATACATTATCCCACATGTAAAAAAGAGAGTTTAAAGAATAAGAAACAGGCAGCCATAAAAAGGAATGGAGTACTAATATATGCTACAATGAGGATGAACCTCAAAAATATGCTAAGTGAGGGCTTCCCTGGTGGTGCAGTGGTTGAGCGTCCGCCTGCCAATGCAGGGGACACGGGTTCGTGCCCCGGTCCGGGAAGATCCCACGTGCCGCGGAGCGGCTGGGCCCGTGAGCCATGGCCGCTGGGCCTGCGCGTCCGGAGCCTGTGCTCCGCAGCGGGAGAGGCCGCGACAGTGAGAGGCCCGCGTACCTCAAATTAAAAAAAAAAAAAAAAATATGCTAAGTGAAAGAAGACACAAAAAGTCACATATTATATTATTCCATTCATATGAAATATCTAGAACAGGTAAGTCCATAGAGACAGAAGCAGACTTGTGGTCAGGAGAAGGGGAAAATGGGGAGCAACTGCTCAATGAGTATGGGGTTTTATTTGGGGGTGATGAAAACATTTTGGAACTAGATAGAAGTGGTGGTTGCATAACACTGTGAATGTACTAAACAGCACTGAATTGTTCATGTTAAATGGTTAATTTTATGTTATATGAATTTCCGCTAAAGGAAAAGAAAAAGAAAAAAATGAAGGAAAAATTTCCAGAGTGGGCTGGTGAGCACTGTTTATAGGAATATATAAATACCCTGTTTATATAAATACCCATTTATATAATACCTGTTTATATAAATACCCTGGTGAGCAGAGTATTTACAGGAAGTAAATTCCCTCCAAGTACCCTGCCAAAAATATTTGGGAAATATTTTCATAAACTGATGTGTCATATTCAGTGAGTTCTAGTATTCCAGTTGTACACATTAAATACATTAACCTGTCATCCCATTAGCTTAATTTCAACATATCTTTAAAAAGTCTCATATTTACCTAAAAGTACACATCCTCAGAAGTTTCTATTGTTGCAATCATTCTCCTAGAAAGCAATGTAATATTTCCCTTTTGCCAAATTCAATCACAGTTTATTACTGATCACTTCTCTTTTTATTGAAGTGTAGTTGATTTACAGTATTATACTAGTTTCAGGTGTACAACATAGTGACTCAATAATTTTAGAGATTATAATCCATTTACAGTTATTATAAAACAATGACTGTATTTCCCTGTGCTGTACAATATATCCTTGTAGTTTATCTGTTTCATACATGTAGTTTGTATCTCTTAATCCCCTACCCTTGTCTTGCCCCTTCCCCCATTGCTCTCCCCTCTGGTAACAACTAGTTTGCTCTCTATATCTGCGAGTCTGTTTCTGTTTTGTATATATATTCGTCTTATTTTTTCAGATTCTACATAGAAGTGATAACATACGGTATTTGTCTTTATCTGACTTATTTCACTTAGCATAATACTCTCTAGGTCCATTCATGTTGTTGCAAATGGCAGAATTTCATTTTTTATGGCTGAATAATATTCCATTGTATATAGATAGATGTATATATTACATCTTCTTTATCCATTCATCTGTTGATGGACACTTAGTTTGCTTCCATATCTTGACTTTTGTAAATAATGCTGCTATGAACACTGGCGTACATGTATCTTTTCAAATTAGTGTTTTTTATTTTCTTCAGATATATACCCAGGAGTGAAATTGTTGGGTCATATGATAGTTCTATTTTTGTTTTGAGGAAACTCCATACTGTTTTCCATGGTGACCGCACCAATTTACATTCCCGTATTATTTATCATTTCTTCACAATAGCTTTTGCAGTTAGCGCATCATTATTTTACTAGTTGACAATTCAAATAATCCCTGACTAGTTACTCCTCCACTTTTCCCCTGTTACAGAATATCTATTCATTGCAACTACAATAAGTTTACCAAGTAATATATTTATTATCATATATAGTATAATTTTGTTTCTCAGGTAAAGAAAAAATTACAAAGTAGACTGATTAGTGGACCCAACTTCCTTGTATCTTTCTGATACCTAATTGTAACCCATGGCTTCCATCCTTAAGGTCACTTCACAGTCCAGCTTATCTCAGTGAGTCAGCTCTCTTTAGGAAATTTTCCACAAAATCTCAGAGAATTACATCTACTTCTATCTCATTGGTCACAACTAACTGTGAGAGATTCAAGGGAAGAAAATCTTTTAATCAAACAATCACTGCCCTGAATAAAATTGGAGTTTTTGTCTTTAAATTGAAAGACAAATGTCTATCAGGCAGATAGTCAGCAATCTCTTCCTTTTGCATATTAAATGGTATATACATATTAAATATATTAGTTTACATTATGTATTTTATGTTATATATTATGCTTTATGTGTCCATGTGAACTATACCAGGTATTAATACTATATCACAAATTATAATTTTATTCATTAAACAAGTATTTGTTGGCTACCTACTGAGTTTTGGCCCTAGACTAAGCACTGAAAAGCAAAAATCAGACTCAGTTCCTATTCTTAGGGAACAGTCAAGTGAGGGAAACATTCTTTAATCCAATAAACTTACAAATAAGTATTCAAGTATAAACTGATGAATAACTAAATAAGAAATCTGACTTAAAATGGGGAGAGAATCATCTGAATATTCACTGTGAAATTGACACTTGAGCTGAGATCTGAAAGACGCTAGATGTTAAGTGTTGGGAATGTTTCTAGATAGAACACAGTGGGCACAAACCCTGTGGAGAGAGGGAGAAACAATATAACTGGTGAGACTGGAGTAAAAGGGCTAAGGGCAGCAAGGTGAAGGAGGCTGGATGATAGATCATAACAGACCCTAAAAGATCTTTTCAGCAATGTTAAGGGATTATACAATTACCTTATAGGCACTGAGTGTCACCACTCCCCTGCTTCATTCTTTATCATTATTTTTATAATTCCATTCACAGAGTGATATTCTTGTCTCTACATCCACTGCACTTCTTGCCCTACTCTACATCCTCTGCAGACCTCACCTGCCTAAATCACAAACATCCTTTGATGCAGCATATGGAGAAACTTTATGGTGCCTTTCCCAACATCAACTGCATACCCTCAGTCACGGTTACAAAAATATTTTATCACAGACTGTACATACTTCTACTTTGCTTTTTTCCTCCTTATTTTGTATTTTCTGTTTTTATATTTGCCTCCTCCACTAGACTTGGAGCTCCCTGAAGCCAGGAAGTTGACTTACTCAAGTTTATTTTCCTAATACCCAGAAAAAGGCTTGGCACAGATATAAACAGGTGGTGAATGAATGAATATTGGTCATATTGATTTTTTGTAAATCTAGTTTTAACACATTACATTAGTGTACCAATCTGTTGGTGACTTCGAAATTTCTTAGGAGAAAAATGGTATAAAATTGTACTTTTAAGTGCAGTATCCTGGCCTATGAACACCATTGGTATAGTTTGATGAAAGTGTTTTGACACAACTACTGAATCTCTTTAGCAGTAGTGAAGGCAAATTATCTGAACTGTTAGGAATTTCTGTTAGAAGCTGAACTGTTAGGAATTTCTGCTGAAGATGCTTTCTAATAATAAACAATTTCTTTATTAATCCTCTTATTTATTAAAAGCTACGTGCCCCTCAGACTATCTGAAGTGGAGGAATTGTTCTTATCTGCAGTGTATGTGTGCTGTAAAAACATATTCATTGAAAATTAAGATGATGGCAAATAAAACACCATTATTTGGGGTTATGGTAAATATGTTCACTTGGAAGGAATTCAAATATATACATTTTGCTATAATTTCTATCTGCTCGCAATAATAATTAAAAGGGTTCTGGACCCAATTCCACTATTGGGGGGGTGTCCCCCACGCCACCAAGCAGGTCTTCATGACACCACCTTCGTGTCTACAATATAACTCAATTCTCACACTATCTACCCAGAGATAGCATCAGATTCCACAGGTTAAGGGTTCAGTTCTATAAGACCATCTCCCCACCTACTTCAGATGCCAGTCACAAGCCAAGGTTGTTACCTGTGCTTCTGACCCACTGACTACAGGCTGAAGGTTCACATGATTCCTGAACTTCAAACTTCAGTCGTTAGGCTGGCCGAATTGCTACCCATACTTCTGATTGACTGACTTCTTCCTCAGGTTCAATTAATTCAATTAATTCTGGAGCTCACAAAACTCAGAGAAACATTTTACTTACTAGATCACTGGTGTATTATAAAAGGATAAAACTCAGGAATAGCCAGGTGGAAGAGATGCACAGGGCGAGGAGCTGCTGTACTCTCTCCAGGTCCCAGCAGCTCCGCGGCATGTGGGATCCTCCCGGACCGGGGCATGAACCCGTGTTCCCTGCACCGGCAGGCAGACTCTCAGCCACTGCGCCACCAGGGAAGCCCTGGGTGCACTGCTTTCTCCACAAGTTCACCAACCCAGAAGCTCTCCAGATCCAAAACAAAGGTTTTGGATTTCTTTTAAATATTTATTTATTTGGCTGTGCCGGGCCTTAGTTGAGGCACGCGGAATCTTCGTTGCAGCCTGCGGGATCTAGTTCCCTGACCAGTGGTTGAACGCAGTCCCCCGGCATTGGGAGCGCGATGTCTTAGTCACTGGACCTCAAAGAAGTCCCTGTTTTGGATTTTTACTCAGTCCTCATCACAAGGGCACACTTGATTAAATCATTGAATTCTACCACCAGGCCCTTTCCCCTCTCTGAGGTCAGGGTGAGACTTAAAGTTCCAACTCTCTAATCACACCATTGGTAACCAGCCGCCAGGCTTAGGTGATTTCCAAAAGTTACCTCATTAACATAACAAAAGACATTTAAATCACTCTCAACACTTGGGAATTTCCGGTGGATTTCAGGGCTGTGAGTGAGACACCATGGATGAAGACCAAATATACATGAGAAATATAATTTGGTCATCTGAATAATCTTATATATGTGTATATATATATATAGATATATATAATAAATAAAAATATCACATATTAAAGTCTCACCCTAAACAGTCTTTTTACCATCACTATGAAGGATGGGGTGTCTCTGAGAAGAGTCGCACTGGTATATATCTCTGCTCCTTTCACTCCCACAACCTGAAGAACTCTATTATTTACCTTCTTCTGAAGTGCTCAAGCTTTTCCTTCCTCCAATTTTTTTCACTTTCTCTTAAGTTCCAGGATTGTTTTGCAAAATTGTGCTGCTAAGATACCTTGATCCTGTGACTCTCTGAAGACAGAAGTAGTTTCACAGGTTAAGCAGGTAAATGTATATATCAATAATTTCATGAAGAGGACAGGTGGTCTAGAACAGAAAAGGGGGCAGGAGGAGAAAGAACGGTAACTTTTATCAGGAGACATTCTCATTTACATTAACCAAATTTATGTTCTCTGCAACCCTAAAGAATAAGAGAGACAAGTATTATTATCTCCAGTTTACTTATTTGGAAAATGGGGATTTAATAATGCCAATCTTATATGGTTGTTGTGCGTTTAAATGATGCAAGCATGTAAATTGTTTAGAGGATTTCCCAAAAGATAGTAAGTGCCTAATATATGTTAGCTATTATTATTATATTTCCCATTCTAAGGAAATATCTTAAGGCTAAGAGATGTTTAGTAATTTGTCTAAAGTAATAGAGGTTAAAGCCAGGATTCAAATTAATGCCTTCTGGCTCCAAACATGTTATCTGCTGTTGTGTTTCTTAAAACAGATTGCCTTTTCTTAAAAAGGCTTTTGAAGTCACCTGCCTTTAAAATCAAATTCACTAATGATTTTAATGGGCAGAACTGCCCACGAGTTGGGGGAGGGTGGCTGACAACATGTGTGTCTGATCAGGGCAATGCAGAGAAGATTGACTCTAAGAGAAATAGATTTCAGCAGTCAAGGTTACTTGGAATGAGAATAATTTAGTTTGGATTGCATTTCAATACATAAAATACCAGAATTTTACTTTAATTAGAACATCAGTTTAACTATAAACTATGATATTATATTTCTCCAAAAACAGGACAGCCTCTTTGACAAAATATAGATAGCATGATTCATTAAATTCCAGTGATAGAGAGTTAGGATAAAATATAGTTATCTCTGTTAGAGAGACAGGAATGAGTATGATGTTAACAGGATGTAATAAAGAATAGATAAAGTCTTATAAAGCTCTGTCTGAATTAGAACTTTTTTTTAGCTCATAAGCTGTGACTGCATTGTTATATGAAAAAAAAGGTGTGCTTATACTCTTTTTATTTAAAAAAAATGATCCCAGTATACTCATACATTTTAATGTACCTGATGGTAAAGCACTCATTTAAAAGCAAACTGGTAATCCTTTCATTTCTATAGCAAATATAAAAATGAAAGAGGGGTGAGTTTTGGCAACAGCTAAATGGGAAATTGTTCAGTTAGCTCTTTTTTTTTCTTTCCATATGAATCTTTTTTTTATTATTTTTAAATTATTTTTTAACATCTTTTTTGGCGTATAATTGCCTTACAATGGTGTGTTAGTTTCTACTTTATAACAAAGTGAACAGTTATACATATATATATGTTCCCATATCTCTTCCCTCTTGTGTCTCCCTCCCTCCCATCCTCCCTATCCCACCCCTCTAGGTGGTCACAAAGCACCGAGCTGATCTCCCTGTGCTATGCGGCTGCTTCCTACTAGCTATCTATTTTATGTTTGGTAGTATATATGTGTCCATGCCACTCTCTCACTTTGTCATAGCTTACCCTTCCCCCTCCCCATATCCTCAAGTCCATTCTCTAGTAGGTCTGTGTCTTTATTCCCGTCTTACCCCTAGGTTCTTCATGACATTTTTTTTTTCTTAGACTCCATATATATGTGTTAGTATACGGTATTTGTCTTTCTCTTTCTGACTTACTTCACTCTGTATGACAAACTGTAGGTCCATCCACCTCACTACAAATAACTCAATTTCGTTTCTTTTTATGGCTGAGTAATATTCCATTGTACATATGTGCCACATCTTCTTTATCCATTCATCCGATGATAGACACTTAGGTTGTTTCCATCTCCTGGCTATTGTATATAGAGCTGCAATGAACATTTTGGTACATGACTCTTTCTGAATTATGGTTTTCTCAGGGTATATGCCCAGGAGTGAGATTGCTGGGTCATATGGTAATTCTATTTTTAGTTTTTTAAGGAACCTCCATACTGTTCTCCATAGTGGCTGTATCAATTTACATCCCCACCAGCAGTGCAAGAGTATTCCCTTTTCTCTACACCCTTTCCAGCATTTATTGTTTCCAGATTTTTTGATGATGGCCATTCTGACCGGTGGGAGATGATATCTCAGTTAGCTCTTATTATCATGTCTTAGACACTGAATATTCAGAAAAGATGCAGTTCTTGGACAAGAGATGTCAGAGTACGTGGTGGGACTAATGAATGAGTACCTCCAATTCAGATGAGGACTACATTACTCAGCATTACTACAGGGTATGAAGTTTCTCTCTGTGCAACATTTAAAAGTGGGCTTTGAAAAAAATTCCTACTGTGATATCAGTATTATAATAATTGCCATGCAAACTGCTGCTAATAATGTGAACATACAGAGAATTTATAAAAAATTCAAGAGTTTTCTGTTCTTCTCTTTAATAAATAAGAAGTTATGTACTTGGAGAAAATCCCTTACAATCCTATGTTTAATGTATTCTAATGTAGAATTTATTAAATGTAAATATATCAATATAATAAAATTCAAAAATTAATCTTTATAAATATGAACTTTAAACATTTAGCTCATCTTAAGTCATTTACAATTCAATTTGATATTATATATGACTATTTTGAATGGGTTTATAAAGATTCTTAAGTTTATAAAGACATTTATTTTGATACTTTTGGTTTGTTGTGATCCTATAAAAGCAACAAGAAACATAACCACCTCAGAGTAGCCAGCTTTATAGGACATGGGTTATCAAGTCAATGAATTTTGGTCAGGGTCTGGGACTCATTGCTTCTCTCAGGAGATTAAGTTTTGTAAAATAGCATTTGTCATTAGGCTCAGACTTTGCTTAATTTTTCAAAGTTATACTTGCTAAGTCAGAGACTTTTTAATCCACCATGACTTTCACATACGTTTTATGATATGGAAACACTTTATCGACTCCTTAAACCATGAATTCTTTTAGATCAGATAGGTCACTATTATATCACCCACAGTGTTGTCATAATGATCCTTTCATTTTGTTTTGTTAGTATTACTAAAAATTGTGTATGCCTAATTTGAATTTTATTACAGTTTGAGGAGCCATATAAAGGATCATCTTCCAGATGATAAGGGTTTTATTCCTTGTGGTCAGGTCTTGTTTTAGGGCATTTGGATAAATCATTGTTTAAAATGTAGCCTTGAATGCTCCTTCTATCTGTGGTTTCACAATAATGCCAATTAGCTATTTGACTCCCAACTAGGTTATGAAGTGTGATTATTGTTCTTTCCATTCTTTGTAGTGATTTCTACTTTTTTATTTGTTTGTTTCATGAGGCAATTTGGCTAACTCAGTATTCCCTGTGTTTACTACTTTCTCTGCTTCAAAAAATGATTTATTTAGGGGAAGAATAATAGTAAAGTTTGTAAGATATGTTAGTGTATTTTAAGATTGGTAATGGGCAATATGCAACTGTATTTCCAAGAAATAGACTGAGGTAGAGATTTGAGTTCAGGAATTCACTGGGAAGTGATCTCAATATCAATACATATGAGGAGGAGTTACAAATAGGACTGGGCAAAGAGAGAAGTTGGGGTGCAAAGTAATCAGAACAAAGTCCTCAGCCAATCCCACGGGGAGTCTTGAGGCTTTGATGGTTCAGTGTTATACTGAAATGGGGCCCCACATCCACTGGCCATTAAAGGTAAACAGACCCTAGGATTAGACATAAGGATAGACAAAATGGATTTTTTCAACAAAGGTTAATTAAAAGAAAAGGACTTAGCTGAGAGGTGCAGGCAACTGACACTCCCGGGGGGGAATATATTCTTCAGTCCTGAAAGCTGATTTATGTTTAATAATGTAATATAAGGTACATTCATTAAGTAATTGTGAAAAGAAAGGGTTTAATCTTTTGTCTTGTTTTGTACAGCAACAATTTAAATTTATTTTTAAAATAATAAAGATGATGGGGGTTTCGTTAAAGATGATGATCTGAGTATATCTTACTGAGATCTATCAACTTTCAAGGGGAGCAATTTAGCCACTAGATCAACGATGGCTGGTCGTCTTGTAAGGAACTTTGGAAATTTGAAATTTGGACCATACCTTCCTCCTTCTTGAAGATGCAACTACAGATTGTTTTCTTTGGTGGAGAGGGGTTGAGGAGATAATAGATAATCTGAGGGCTTAGAGGACTCTCATATCTCCAAGGGTACTTGGAGCTAGGATCTCTGGTGGCAGCTGCCCAGAAATCATCTTAAAGTAGATGTATTACGGTGTGATTTAGCTGACTAGTAAGAGTTCTCCATGCACAGGGAGGTGAACTGCTCTGTTTTGCTTGCTGTTTATCACTGTAACAGACTGAAAAACAATTATTCTAAAGCTGGATAATGTTGATAGACAAGGAGTTAAAATCAGTAATATAGCAAGAATACAATGTAGTGATAAAACAAGTTAATGGAAAATCACATTAGAGATATAAGAGGAATATTCATAGAAGAGAGAACAAAAGTAAGCTTTGCAAACAAATTCCAAAATACTGGATGTCAAGGAACCCATTCCCTTCACATTAGAATTCAGGGAAAATGAAAAATAAAGCACTAATGATATGCTATATTTTCCCATATTAGATTAGGGAAAAAAACAAGAACCTCTAACATGGAGGAGCACAGCGAACACGCAGCTACCATTTCTGCCTACGATGCCATGAAAACTCTTTCATAAAAGTGCTTATAATGTTAGTTTATAAACCTCATTATTTCTTAAATCCACTAATATTCAAAAATTTATGTATATATCCATGATAACCTGACAAAATAACTGATATATTTCATTTGCCTTATAATATGGATTACTGAGGTTATTGAATTGATCCTACATTATATTACATCATTGGTAAGCATATTGTGATGTTCTTATTTGACAAAAGAGGCTTAATTTCCTATCGGTTGAAGTAACCTGTGACTGAAAAACAGGGATAGAATTTTCTGTAAAGTGTTATATTTATTTCACTATTAAAATGTATATCATAAAATATTTCATAAAGTCAATCTAAAAATATTCATGTCAATGATTACATTTTGGAAAATATTTTAGTAAGTATCAGTAAATTATTTGGTAAAGTATGGATCATTTATCAATTTTTCTCATCTTTATACATCCAGCCATTTCACACAAGAATTTTGTTCAGATATTTTGACAATGTTCTATTCTTATTTTTTGTTAAGACTACTGATGTTGTCAAGTTTGTTCATTTTCCCAAAATGGATAAACTTTAGCAGTAGTTAGCAGTTGGTGATTTAAGTCAAGAACACTGAGGTTTTTTATCACATTCAGAATATTTAATTTCCCTTCCATCTGATAATAATTTTGCATGTAAAAAATAACACAAAACTATGTCAATTTGAAACAGCCACCCACACACCTTATGGAGTTAAAGTATTGTGTGGGATTGAAATCATGAGACGTTCTGTAAGCATGATCTCAAAAGCATATTTTTCTAAAAAAGAATATAATAATGACAGTTGTTTGAACCAAATGATCTGATATTTTAACTTCAGGAACTTGCTCAGTAGTCTCTGGATCTTGGTTTATAGTGTTAACTAGAGAATTTGGATTTCAAGGACATAAAGTCTCATGGTAGTAAAATATAGTAACACAAAATTTTAGAATGAAGAGGGAACAGAAAGCTAACATTAAAAGCTATCACTTTTTTAACATTGTACTGAGGATTTTTTTAGTTGCATATTTTTGTTGTAGATGGAAAGGTTATGTTCGCTACCAATTTAAACAGTACTTTACTAGCATATGGACACAATCTGAGCTATAGGGTAAACATTTTCAGGATGCCTCGGAGAGCTAACTTTAATATCTGAACAGATTCGGCACCATACAAATGGGACATGAAGCATGATTCACAATTTCACATAACTCATTGAAGCTAAAACATGCTAAAAATAAATTCGGGAATTCCTTTCCCTCTTGCCATCCATTAAATGGGTAAAATTGTTTACTGCACATACATGAGCCACTCGGTGCAATTTTCAGGATAATTCTTCTATTCAAAAGCCCTTGAGTACTCTCTGTTCCTTTTATATGTAGTTTAAAAGTAAAGACGAGGGAGTAGTATTTTTATAAACATGTTCTATATTTTTCTCTTTAGGATAATTTTCATACATAAAATAATACTATAAGAGATAGAAAAAAGCAAGGATTTCATTAACTAAAGATGAATGTGCAAAAGTAACAGTAACAGCAAAATGTTATATAGTCATTTAATTCACCAGATTTACACTCTAGCAACTAAAGAGGCTTTATAATTGTTAAAATATATTGATTACAATCTTCAGACATTTGGAAATTTATGATTTAAATCACTGTTTGGGGAACTTAACATCCCTTTTGTCTTATAAAAAATTAAATGGATTAAAACAGAAATCTGTTTTTTTATTTTAATATTATTAAACTCCACGAAGTAGAAGATCTTAGTTTATTCCTCAGTCAATGACTATTGTTTCAACTATTTAAAAGTATTAGGCAATACTATTAGGCAATAAGTTTTCTTTTAAAGGCAATCATTGAACTATTATAGGACAAATTTTTCATTGGTATTTTCTAGGTCCCTTATACTGCATATGTTATATGACATCACCCACATGCAGATCTTCAGATATATCATTGTGGATACATGGCATGTACATGAGGAATGCTCAAATAATCAAGGGAGAGAAAATGATAAAAGATAATTACACAGTAATTAAAGTAAATGTTTAAAGAGTACTAAAAAAGTAAAGATTCAGGTTCTACTTATAAAGAGTTGTTTTAATATAATAAAATACCCACCATCAATATTCATGGTTAAGGAGTCTTGAGAGGTCATGTTAAAGCCAACACTATCAATTATCGGTAACTTTAAAAATATATTTTTGTTTGTATGTGTGTTTGTTTCACTATAAATTTGACATTTTACTCTTGATCTATTTAAATAAGTCATTAAATTGACTTTGGTTTCCTGGTCTATTAAGGCTTAGTTCTTGAGTTGAAGGAAATTACTTAATTGTGCCAGCTGTAAAATATCTTCAACATATCAGTGCATTAATAGAAAAAACCATATCTGTATATTTATCTAATTGCTTGTTACTATTGTAGAATCATTTTGTCATAGGAAAACACATAGTAGATGTTTGATGAATGCTCTGCCTTGGAAGAACAGGTATAGGTAGCTTCAGATGTTAGATTGTCTGCTGTTGAACCACAGATAATATTCAATTCAGCTAACATTTGTTAAGCAGTCATCATGTAGCAAGACATTATGTAGAGGTTATATGAGAAACATGAGGAAGATGTGGATGTTGGTTTTGTATACTTCACAAACATTGCAGGCCACATGAACATGTAAACAATTATTTAAAATACTTTGCTAGAAGTGGAATCTATATGGGAGGTTCTCCACTTGCAGTTAAGCCTAGTATCCCAGAGTTCAAATCCAAGCTCTACCACTTACTGGTCGTATGACATTAGCAGAGTCATTTATAATATCACAACCTCAGTCTTATTCTGTGTAGAATAGGGATAATAAAAATTTTCTCATAGAGATGTTGTGAGAACTAAGTTAGACAGTCACATGTTAAGTTTTAAGCTCAATGACTGACATACTCGGGGATGTTGGGATGCTTAATTTCCAAACATTTGAGGATTATCTAATCATCTTTATGTTATTGATTTCTTGTTTTCCGTTATTATAATTCATTTAAATCCATTGAGCAAATTAAGTTTACATTACGGAAGTTCTTTGAAATTGAAAAACATGTGTGTTCTGCAGTTGTTTTCCCAACGACTATACACACACACTCACAAAAACACATGTATATATATTTAATTAACTCAAGGTAGTTAACTGTGTTCTTCAAATCTATATTATTTATTTTTCTGCTCTTTCAAGCACTGAACAATTTGTATTTAACACTTTAACTATGATTTTGTGTCTATTTTGCCCTTTGGTTCTGTCAATTTTTATTTTGTTTTTCATATGTTAGTAGGTACATCAAATTTTACTGGTGCAAAGGTAAACATTGTCCAGTTTAACATCCACATACCAGGGGGCCAAGTATTATATTGAATTTCTCATAAGAAGACTATATAACATCATAGTATACATTAACCTACTTTGATATCCAAGATGCATTCACTTTACCATTAACAAGCGGGAGAATAAAGGAGAACTTTAGCATGTATTGTCACTTCTGTGCCTTTCAAAATTTTAAATGTAGTGCTATTCTCTGTTATTCCCTGAGGGATATTGCACTGTTTATTGGTATCTTATTCGGCAAAGAGGAGAAACGCAATTTTCTTCCACTTTGCTGTTCTTACCGTAATAGCTTTCTCTCCATGTGTCAGAGTCAAAGTAAAGATTCAATTTCTTATGATAGCTATTGTAACTAGACATTCAGAAATTGGGGAAATATCTTGCTCCCATTGTCTCCCTAAGTCATGCTGAAACCCAATCCTAGTTAAAGGCTAGGAACAGTGAGGTGTAAGAATGTGAAATACAAGAAAAAACTGGCTTTCCCATTTGAGTAACTGGAGAGTGGGATGAATCATCACCTTGTCGTTTAATGGAAGAGGAGTTGCTTTCACAGAAATGAGGAGAGGCTATATCTTTGGCAAGTACACATCCTCTGAAACCTATACTTTCCTGATAAATATACCAAATTGTACCTAAGAGACATAGAACTGCGAATTTAACTGATATACTGCTGAATACCTTTGAATGGAAAAAAATTAAAGAGATTCTCAGAGTAGGATACTTTCTCTCATTCAAGTATGAGTTTCTTCAAGGAAGACATGATATTGTTCACTCTTTTATTTTCAGTGCTTAATATAGAATACTACATGGAATACTAAATATTTATGACAAGAATAAATGAATGTTATGGCTCAAATGTTTTTGTTAGACACCATTTTATTTTCTTTTTAAGAAGAATAACAGTTTCCAAGTGAAAACGGGTTTCAGGTTCTAGACAAATATTTTAAAATAGACATTTAAACACAGGCCATGAAAAATGTTGGGAAGAAATGCATAATTTAGACCTTGAGGATTTTAATTAAAAACCCAATTATTACCTGATGAATGTTATAAATTCCAGTCTGGAAAAATTCATTCTAATTGTCTATACATATTTGAGTTATTTTTAAAATATAGATTAAACATACATTTTTAATTCATAATAACTTTCAATTTTAAATTTATTATATCCAGAAATTACAATATACATAATTAATTTTAAATTTTACACCAGCAATCTTTTAATGAAATTGAGATATATTAGTAAAGTCTATTAGGCAATTTGCATATACCCTCCTAGACATATTAAAATATAAGTGTTGGAGTTTCCTTTTCTTCTATCTAAAACTCTCTCCTTGAGGCCTAGCTTGAAAAGAACGTGTCTGAAGCTATTGGCAAACTACTTTTGTCAGAGAGATATCAGGAAAAAAAGTTATTGTAGCAGGATGAAAATCACTAGGCAAGAAATAATTGTTCCTGAAAAGCATTTTCTTTTCTTTGGCTAATACATAGTAATTTGAAGGCCATACCAGAATTGTTTTGAATGGAATGCTTCCATACATTAGCTTATGGCAAAGACCATCTTTGACAACGTGATTCTCCACACAGATAAAATAGATATTATCTCTATTTCCTATAGCCAGAACCTCTGCACTAAATTTGTTTACTTCAAAAATTTGGTTCAGAGTGCATTTTAAGGTTCTACTAATTTTTCTTTCCCTGGAAAGACATTTTTAAAAATCTAGAAAACCAATTACCTCAAAATAGTTGCATATGTTCATCTATAGATCAAGTAATCAATGAACCAACTCAGGAGGCAGAGATTTAAAAGTTGAACTGGGTTCAAAGATCTGTAACAACACACTAAAACATTAATTTTCTTGGAAAACATTAATTTTCTAATGTTTTTGGAACTTTAATAGCATAATTTTTAGGTTCTACAAAATTTATACTACTTTTATTTTTCTTGTTGACAAAAGGTTTTGAATTCACATTCATTTAATTTATTGCTTGCATAATAGATTTATAATTTTTTTAAAAAAAATTAGTGCTATTAAAGGCACTATAGAATTAATCTTATTCAGTGTTCTCCTTTTACAGATGAGAAATCTAAGATCCAGTCAGTTTTCAGGACTTGACAAAATAAGACCTGGTAGGGCCAAGGATCAAACTATGGTTTCTTGATTTTAGGAATCACGTCTGGATTCTTTAGGCACCAAGTTAAAGATCACAGAATTTAGAAATTATTCCCTGATTCCACGAACTACACTATGTGCTATAGCTGTGTGATCTTCACGCACAGGGTGGGAGAAGAGTTGACTACATAAAGCACAGGGGATTTTTTAGGAAATCATTCTTTATAATTTTATTTAATAATAATGTATCAATATTTGTTCATTAATTGTGACACAAAGACCATATAATGTAAGGTTTTAATAGTAAAAGAGGCTATATATGTGGTATATGGAAACTCTGTATTATTTTCACAATTTTTCTGTAAATGATGATCGACTTTAAAATTAGAAAGTTTATTTAAAAATTATAACTGTTTTCTGTTTGCCTATGAAAGCCATTAGTTTTTTTCTCTTAAAACTAGAGATCAGCAGATTTGAGGAAAACAGAGGAAACAATATAAAGATACACTTTTGAATTAGCAGTGGACTAAAGAGAGCAATATAAAGAGAAAGGATACGGACGTCCAGCATCAAATATCTATTTCTCATTCTTCTGCTAAACTGTGTTTATCTTACAGAGCAGCTCACAATTAGGTCTTGAACAAACAGCCCAAAGCTGTCATTGTAATAGAGCATAGTAATTGATATTCATAATGACAACCCTAAATTTATTAAGATACCAAATTGTATTAGAATATGCTGTTTACTAAGTCAGTGAAGTATGTAACATATTTAAAATTAATGAGCTTTAAAAATTTTAAGGGTATTGAGAATTAACTGTATGTTTTTTAACATAATTCGAGGGTGTAAAATGAGCGCTTTCATACCTTCCTGGTCAGCTTTATGACTCAATATTTGGTGCATTTGCTAGTTTGAATCAATTTGTTTTTTATTGTTCTTATTTTGTGTGTTTTAATGAGAAGTTGGAGAGGCATATTCAAGCACTGCTAATATGACAATGAGTGTTAATTTTGTACTACCTTTGTAGTACATTGATCTACTACTTTATTACTCTAAAATAGAATTTTGTAGGCTGATTCTTCAAAGCCCTATCTTTGGATCTTGGCTCCTTCATTATCGGTTCCTTTCATGACCTAGAAGCCATCAAACCTGCCATAGATCTTCTGGCTAATGCATGACTTTTCTCCACAGCATTTGCATCTATTACATTTGCATGGAAAATGCAGGTTGGTTTTCAGCTCTCTCTCCTGTCCTAGCTTGAAGCTTCCTCCTGCTTTTTATTCTGTCTACTGCTTTTTATTCTGTATGTGTGTGAGATTTGACCCACATTATTTTAATTAGTCTTAGTTTTTATTTAATTTTTTATTAGAATACTTCCATATTTTCTATCTTTTCAATAAACAGTATGACAGCTCAGATATGTGCTATTCTAACATTCTTCCTCACTAATATCAGCAACTCTATACTGTATAATGGCATCAAATAGCCACATCACAAGTGTGTCATTACTGGTGATTTTTTTTTTTTACTTACGTTGAAGAATTAAATTTTTTTTGATTAAAGTATCTTAATATTCAGTACTACCTTTGATCCTTTGGACACTTTTCTCAGTCCTTTAGCAATGTTTTTCTTATAATTTTGAAAAATTTCAGTTTCAACATGTTTTAAAAACCTGGATACCATTTCAGTATATTGCTGCCTCAGTTTAGAAAGAGGCTACCAATTGTAAAAGACAATAAAAATAAACAAAACAAATAATACAAACAAACAAAAATAATGACATTGTGATAAATATTTTTTGACTGAATGTTTTACTTTTAACTCTTGGTGAATATTCAGACCTCTTAAGACTTTCGATTGCATGAGCTTTTTCAATTCAGCAATAATTTCTTGATGATCCTCTGTATTTCTTAGACCAGTGGACTTTCAAATGGACTTTGTAGAATGCTGAGCCTTTACTTGGAGAAGCTCTGGGTGCTAACTCCAAGCTTCAACTGGATTAGTTTACATAGCATAAGGTTTCATTTCAACCAAGTGTTTTGCAGCTGAAAATAAGGCCTCTTCTATCATGCTCAAATTGTCAAATAGACAGCATTAAACCAGACACTTGAAAAATTCCTCAAGTATTTATTGGAAATATGACAGATCAGTCATTTAACCTATCAATTGTAACAGAGTTTACTTGTAAATAACATCTCTGTTTCAGTATAACATAATCACAAATGGGAAGATAACACCCATCACACTCTACTCCACGTGTATTTCATTAGAGTGAAAACACGAGTTATTTCTACACCACATGAGGAAGTCATGTTGTGTATTTCATCCTATTTTACTTGAGAGCTTTGAAAATTTATACGAGCTGGCAAGGATCTAGAACCTTTATATAACCCTTGGTTATAAACCTGTGAGGCCTTTATTGCCTTTGCATTTTTAATAATATTGTTATAACTATCAGGAAAGAACCACAGTTCTACTCAGCAGAAAGAAATTCTTTGTCTAGACTCCCTGATATTGAGGTATTTTTCCTCCCCCCTCCCTTCTTACCCTCCTACCCCATAATCATTCTAATGTTCATCTATCTGCACTCACCTAACTATACATTCCTGACCTATCTATTCTATATTGATGGATTTCTAGCCCTTGGATTTAAACCCCAAACTACCATGCCTTCCTAATTCATATTATGGCTGATCAAATTTCCTGCATTTCCTGGATCTAGAACTTTGACTTCAAACCTGCTGACTACTTGTATTTGTGATATCCCTTTGAATTCCTCTTGTCTAAATAGTCTCCCAGCCTTTGTATCCTCTGACTTCTCTAATCCTATTACTACTTATGACATGCTGTGAACATGCAATTCTCTATTCGTACTCTGATAGCACAATTAAGCCCCCTATAAGGTCACTAAGATGTTTTCTTTTATAAGCAGCTGGATAGAATCGTAACCTAGAAAATTTGAAACTGAGACAATGTAGTAAACTTGTCTTTTCATTTCTAGCTATGTAAAAATCTTATCACACTGGAAATATCCAAATTAATACTTACAGTGTAAAGTATTTTGGTTTCAATTGAAACAATTAATCTGTGTAGCCAATATCAGTTGCTCTTTTTGTGTGTCATTCTGTATTTTAGTGGCATTTCAGATTTTCATTGTATAAAATATGCTAACATAAGTATAATTAATTTTGCTGTAGTATCTAAAATAAGGACATTAAATTTATTTTATATCAACTGTGATACTTTTAGTTGATTAACACTTAATGAGGCTGTTTCATTTTAATTCAATCCTGTTCAATTTTTAACATAGAAATTGTTCACATTATTGTGAATTAATAGAGTAACTGCAAAATCATATGGGTTTCTCACTTTTTATGTGATCAGAAAAAGCAACTGTAAGAATCAATTAAAATGAACTAACCACTTGATTAAGTTATAATATAATACTGTGTATTCATGTACATTTTCTCAAGTATGATTTTATATTAATGGACTAAATTAGTCCAGTATGTATGTATATATATGTGCTAGTTTGGAGTAACATATTTACTTATGTGATCTTCTATAATGATAATCCACTATGATCGAGCACAATTACATGTATTGGGAAAAGTATGCTATTGACATGAAGAGTAATAAAATTAATCAATTATTGCCAACCTAAAATTATCAAGCATATTAATATTTTGTGATATTAAACATCATTTCTGAGATATGATTGTAACAGTACTTGAGAATTTGAACTCCAGGCTATCAATCTTAGCTATACCAATTATTTGAATATCAGTGTTTTCTACTTATAAAATACAAATAGTAATGTTAATTCTTCGTGTTATTGTGAAAATTAAATGAGATAATGCATATGTAGGTTTAGGCACAGTCTATATTACATAGTAAGCATCCAAACGTAACACAATTAGCACCATCATTTTTACTATTAATACTATCTGTTCTTTCATAGAATTACCAAGAGGCCAGTCACTTCAGAATGATATATATATAAACCATAGAGAGGGGAGGTGCAATTTGATAAAAGGCTTAGGTCTCTATGATATATATTTCATTTATATCTCCCTATGCTTCATTGGTTCATTGGCAGAAGGAGGTCACATTTACATTTCTGTCCAAATGGTAGTACAAGCACTCTCCCACTTGCTAACAAGCATTCCAGTATTTTGCAAGTGTCACAAGTCTACCTATTTCTATGAATCCCCCGGTTTGTTAATATACTTTTATGAATAATAATTCCTTTTTAGTTCAACTGCTGCTGCTTAGAGTAGCACAAGTAACTCCAATTCACTCTTTCAGACTAAACTACAAGTGCTGATCAATGGACAGCTATCTCAATTGCCTCTCTATTGTGTATCTCAAGTGCTGCCGATACTCCTGCAGCTACCTGGTAGAGCTGAAAAAGCCAGATGCTTGAACAAAGTGTCATACTAAAAACTGAGGGAAGAAGTGGTCTCAAAGAACCTCCTGCTTTCCCCAGTCTCATTCCCTTGCTAACCATCACTCCTATCTCTGTCAGCTGCTGCTTGTATGAATGTATCTTCTGCCAGTTGGCAGTCATTCCTCTCAATGTCACATTTCATGAAGGATGAGCCATGGAAGTGTTTCCTAGGTCCATAGTTGTAAAGGTCTTTGCATTCATACTCATGTACCTATTTACTTAGAGTATACCTATGGCCTTAGAATAACAAATTGGATTCTAGCACTGGCTTCACTGTGTTTGGTGTTGGTATTAAGTCTGACTTTCTGATCTAGAGTTACTGAAAGCGAGTTTCATTGAAAGCCAAGCTTTATTTTATTATAATTTGTTCAACATGGCTATTTGAAAGGGTATATGTTTTCTTATATTTTAAATTCGACATGGGATAGGAGATAGTGACAATGTTCCAGCCTTTTCTTTACAAGAGAGCTGAACAGCAACAATGTAAATATGTAGCTATGAATACATATGAAGGATGAATAGCATCAGTCATTGAGGGAGGTATATTACTTCATAACACCTGACAAATGTGTTCCTGTCCAGTTAATTACCCAACAAAATTTTCCTAATAGAAAGGATCAGTAGTTCATGTGATTTTTATAACTTCACTTTAAGCTAATAATTGTTATTGATGAAGCAGATATTAAAATGATAACTTTCTTCATTGTCTTCAAGTATTATATACGGATAAATTATTAGCAGAGACTTAGAAAGTGCAATATGACTAGTTGGTTACCTGGTCGTAAAACACAGAGTGTTCTATATGAACAAAATTCTCAGTTGTCCACAAAAATATATTGTTAAAATTGCCTCCCAGTCATTTTCTGGAATGAATAAAGTTTAATTTTATTAGCAAAAGAAATGCCAATAGCAGCACATAGGTGCATCAATTAAAATAATATAATTTCATTAAATATATATTTCTATTAGGAGATGACTGAATTTCCCATAAGATGAGAGAGATTAATAATTTAATTTTTTCTATACAATTATAGAAATAAATCTAGGGAAGTTTACACAAATATATTACATTTATCTCCACACAGACTGTATATACTATATATATATTATATATGTATTACAAATGAAAAATTGATTAGAACATGAGGATGATTTTGTTATTGGAACTTAATCTCTTAACAAACTTTATTTCAATTTTTGCAGGAGCATTTCAGAAATTCTCTATAAAGTAATTGTTAGCAAAACATATTCCTTTTTAAACTTTATTTATTTATTTATTTTTGCGGTACACGGGCCTCTCACTGTTGTGGCCTCTCCCGTTGCGGAACACAGGCTCCGGACGCGCAGGCCCAGCGGCCATGGCTCACGGGCCCAGCGGCTCCGCAGCACGTGGGATCTTCCCCGACCGGGGCATGAACCCGTGTCCCCTGCATCAGCAGGCGGACTCTCAACCACTGCGCCACCAGGGAAGCCCAACTTTATTTTAAGTAGATAATTTTGCAAGTATTTTTGTTTGATATTTTGAATGAATAATCTTAGGAAGTAGATGTAATAACACGCTGAATTTGAGAGTTTCCACTGAGATCACATGAGAGGAAAATAGTAATTTAAAGACAATAAACTTTTCATTTGTTCACTGAAGTTATGGTTCAGATAATAATATGCTCTGGACGCCTCCCCAAATAAGTTTTGCAGTTAATAAATAAGCATATGAAAAGACACTCCATATCATATGTAATTAGGAAACCAATAATTTTAAAAAGAGATACCCCTATACACCTATCAAAATGGCTGAAATCCAAAATATTAACAACAATAAACACTGGCAAGGATGTGGAACAACAGGAAATCTCATTCATTGTTACTGGAAATAAGACAGGCAGTTTCTTATGAAAACTAAATAAAGTCTTAGCATGTGATCGAACTATCATGCCCCTAGGCATTTACCCAAAAGAGTTGAAAACTAATGTCCACACAAAAAAACTTGCACACAAATGTTTATAGCTGCTTTATTCAAAATTGCCAAAACTTGAAAGCAACCAAGATGTCCTTCAGTAGTTGAATGGATAAACAAACTGTGATATATCACTATGATGGAATATTATTCAGTAATTAAAAAAAAAAGAAATGAGCCACCAAGCCAAAAAAGACATGGAGGAACCTTAAGTGCATATTGCTAAGTGAAAGATGCCTGTCTGAAAGGCTATAAACTATATGATTTCAACTATGTGATATTCTGGAAAGGTCAAAAGAACTATAAAGGCAGTAAAAAAATAGGGGCCTCTAGGGGCTTGAAGATAAGGAGGAAGGGGTAAATAGGTGGAGCACAGGGAGTGTTTTGGGGAGTGGAAATATTCTATATGATACTGTAATCATGGGTACATGACATCATGCGGTTGACAAAACACATAGAACTATACAACACAGAGTGAACCTTAATATAAATGGAGACTTAGTTAATAATAATGCATCAATATTGGTTCATCAGTTCCAACAAATAAACTACACTAATGCAAAATATTCTAATAGGGAAACTGTGCAGGGACAGGGACTAGTGGGGAAGGTTTGATGAGAACTCTGTACTTTTTGCTTGCTTTTTCTGTAAACTTAAAATTACTCTAAAAAATGAAGTATATTAATTAAAATAAAACAAACACTGATTAGTTTCAAATTCTTACCTAATGTGTTTGCCACACTATTGTCCTATAATTGTCATGTAGGCAACCCCCAACATAACTTATACACTGTATTAGATTTGCATGTACAAGTTAATATAAAAGAGAAAAATGCCTTAAAATAAAAGCAAAACGTATAAAACAATTTCTTAATCATCTGGAAAACTTAATAGCTTTCTTTTTTTCTCACAACTGGTCAGAGAACATGAATGCTGCAAAGAATGGCTTAATGAAATTTGTAGATATATACTTCTTTCCATTAATAACGAACACAGTGAAAATACTCCGCAAAACGAGTATCTAAAATACCTTATTTTCTTTCATGCTTTTCAATCTATTTTCTTCATTTATTATTGGTAGTTATTACAAGCATTTATCTTTTTAAAACTTGTTTATTTGACTATTTAAGTGCTTTCTCCATAAATTCTGCACGTGGCCTTAATGCTTACTTTTATACCTACCTAAGTCTTTTGTATTATTACTGTGATCATTTTCTTAAATTTAAATGAAGTTTTTGTGTAATTGTACATATGTGTCAGATATTTTGATATTGAATTTTAAAACAGCATTTATATTATAGTGTTTTGATTTGACACCATACTGATTATCAGTATCCTTATAATGAGTCCTCTCATTATTATCTACCTAAGATACTGTACTCTTATAGGCTAATTTTGTAAAACTTAAGATAAAATTTGAAACAGTTTACTTAAGTTGTCTAACGATCATGATTATTTGACCAAAAGGTGAGAAAGTGAGCTTAAATGATCAGGGGATACTATGCCATGTGTGTATTATGCAGTGGTGACAACAATCAGAATCTCTTTGCTCACCTTGAAAAGACTATGGTTATGACTTCAGTTGCAGAGTTCTTAGACACAGTAGCTCTGTTCAGAGAAAGAATTTGCCACAGTCAGAACTCTGGCTGTGCAGATGTAAGGTTCTCAAAATGTGCTCCCCAGACTAGGAATCAGCAGCCTCAGCATCATCTGGGAACCTGCTAGAAAAGCAAATTATTGAGCCTTACCTAGGACCTGCCTACTGAATCAGAAACTCTGTGGTTGGATCCAGAAATCTGTGTTTTCACAAGTCCTCCATGTGATTCTGATGCAGGTTAAAGTTTGAGAACCACTAATCTACAGTTCGGAGTATAGCTTTTAGTCTCAGCTCTAGGCTATGAGTCAAAGTAAAACAAATTATTGTAAAGAGTAGTGGCCCTTAGTTAATGCTAAAACACTGATTATTAAAATTAAGACAAATGTTTCATATAGCTTAGTATACCTCAGGTACTCTTTTTTTTTTTAATGACTTCTTATTAACGTTGGGCAATAGTAGTGAGAAATCTTCCCAGTAGGGCTTGCAATCAAAGATAGCTGGATCCAACAAACATCCCTGCCACAAAACAAATTCCCATCAGAATAGTATCCCTAAAAGTTAAAATATTAAAATCAAATCAGTGATATTAGGATATAAGTTTTCAAGGCTTAAATTCATTTGCTATATTACACTTACTCTTATGAAAGGGGGAAGATGAATGGGTAAATTTTTTCTCTTAGTCAATCATGAAACCCACACATTAGCATAAGTCATAGAATTTTTAAAAAAAATCAGTTCCTCGCAATTACATATCTCTAAAATAAATTGCTCCATCAATTTTAGGAATTTGATGTTGTGATACCACTTCTAATTCTCTTTTCTTTCTTTAATAATACAGCTCTTGAATTTTAGTTAGGTATATAGCCAAGCACTACATTCTCAAACCTCCTGTTGCAGCTTTGTGTGACTATATGACAAAATTATAGCCAATTAAATATGAGAAGAGAAGCATCATATGTTAAGAGCCATTCTCTTAAAGGGAAGGGCAATGCCCTCCATTTGCCCTTCTTACCTTTGAATTTGCTGAAACATGTATGCAATGATGGAAGCAAGAGCAGTCATCCTAGATTACAAGATGGAAGCTGCATGTGTAGCATGGCAGAACACCAAGGCAGAAGATCCTGAGTCACTGACACTGTTTGTCCTGGACAACTCATACACTGACTACCATGAATGAGAGAAGTAAATTATTTTGCTTAAATTTTTGTCTTTTTGGGGTCTTTTTAGAGATCTGATGTTTATTCTCACTAATACACTAGGGAAACCTAATTTACCTCATGTTCTAACGCTCATAAATAGAAAGGCAACACATTTGTTGATATAAAATAAAAATGAAGAGATTTTACCATAGGGAGATGCATTATTTTAATGCATTTGCTTTTTCAAATACTTGTCCAAATACTTCTTCCACTCCTGTAACTCAGTCAGTCAACGATAATTACTGAGCACATTCTAAGCTCAAGGTACTTTTCAAGGCCCTGGGGACGCAACAGTGAGCAAACCAGACAGTTGCTCCTCTTAAGGTGCATTGATATTGCTGGGGGACTGAAAAGGTAAACAGATAAATTAATTGCAGAGGTTAATTTAAATAGGCAGAAAGTTTCCTTAATTTCTTCTAAAATTCTAAAAAAACCCAAATATTATTACATCTCCACTTATAATCATTAAAAACATTATCTTTTAAGAAATGAAGGCTGCCTTCACCCAATCCTTCTGACTCTTGCCCCCAAACCACTCAACTTAATATTGACAGTGTTAATCAGTATTAAGTTTCTGTTGCATATCCAGTCTTTCTGCCTTTCCCCTATGCGTATCAATAGCCATCTGTTTATTTGTCTGTAAAAATACATATGCTAATTTATTTATACCAAAATGAAACCACACTGTAGTTATTAGTCTTGATGTTCTTGGGTGAAAATCCTACATAACAGAGACATAACTATTTTTTAAGAATTTATCTCTAATATACCATTGCAAGCATTTTTATTAATTTCTGCTATTTATGCTCCTTTATAAATATATGGATTGCTTTTAAATTTTAGGTTTTACAAATATTCTGCAATGAAGACTTTGTGCTTATATTTTTATCTCTTCATGATGTTATTTCTGTGTAATAGTCTGCAAGAAGTAGAATGGCTGAGTCATGCAACATGTACTTTTTACAGTTTTATGAACAAAACCAAATTACACTTCAAACAGTTGTACCAACTTATATTACAACTAACCTTAAAAGACTAGTAAATGCTATCAATCTATTTTTATTTTGAATGGTCTGATAGAAAAAGTGAGTCAACGACATCTCATGTTTATTCACATTTCTTTTGCGAATTATTCCTTTATATATTTTGCTTATTTCCCTAAGACTTTTTGCTTTATAAATTTTGCTCTTATGTTATTTGGTGCATAAATGTTTGTGCATGTAATATTTTCTTCACCAATTGTACTCTTCAATGTTTTTGGCCTTAAATACCATTTCATAGGGTAGAAGTGGTTTCTCTCTGTTTGCATTTGCTTATTTATATTCATCCATCTCTTTACTTTCAAATTCTCTATCACTTAAAATTTGACATGTTGCTTGTTAGAGTTTATAATCTGAAAATCTTCACCTTTCTTAGGATAAGTTAAATTATTCCCATTCATTGTGAAAACATAAATGTTTGTCAGATGCCTAATGTTTCTTCTTTTCTTATTATTTGTTATATTTTTATGGTTTCTCATTTTCTCATCTTTACATTTTCTAGAGTGAAAAGATTTAATATATTTTCCTAGAACTTAATAATTAGTAAAGATATCTTTTTTCCTTCATGTAAAGGAAAATTATCACTTAAAATATGAACATCTGCAAAAATATTTAAATAAAAATAATCATAGTTTTACTATTGAGAGATTTCTCTATTAACACATTGTTGTAATATCATGAAATCACATTTTTGTATATATTTTTGTGTACATTGGGCTATTCTTTTGTATATATAGATGCAATTTTATATCTGCCATTTTTATAACATTACCTTCATTGCCATTTTTTATGGCATTAAAATATATTTGCAATAAGATATCTTTTGGATTAATTATGTTTAACCATTTTTCCATTGTTTACATTTTATGTTGTTTATGGTATTTGTCTATCACACATAATTGAAAAACAAATATCTGATTTCTTCCTTAAGATTTCTAACTAGAATTCAGGATCTTCATGTACATATTTAAAAATTGAATGTTGTGGATTCAGTTAGTTATAAAAATCCAATTCATACTAACTTAAATAACTAATTTTATCACACGGGTTCCGAGTTGTCACATAGAAACATGTGAAAGCAAGCAGATCTTAAGAATGGGTTTGGGGCTTCCCTGGTGGCACAGTGGTTGAGAGTCCACCTGCCGATGCAGGGGTCGCAGGTTCGTGCCCCGGTCCGGGAAGATTCCACATGCCGCGGAGCGGCTGGGCCCGTGAGCCATGGCCGCTGAGCCTGTGCGTCTGGAGCCTGTGCTCCGCAACGGGAGAAACCACAACAGTGAGAGGCCCGCGTAACGCAAAAACAAACAAAAAAAAAGAATAGGTTTGTAGGAATATTCCCCCTTCTTAATCTCTATAGAAGAACGGTACATTGTGGCAATAATGTCCACCACTTCTTCCTAAGCTTCTTAGAGTCCAGGCACACAAAATATTACTGGCCCATCATGAAACTTAGTATGAGACTCTTGGACTTGCTTGGTTCAGGGGCCCACCATGGAACAATCAACTTTAGTAAAGAACTAAGTCGTTTGATAGACAAGTTAAAGCTTTGTAGATGGTGAATGGGGGTGAGGTTTATGATACTTATTTTCAAATTTATTTTCATGAATATTATACTACTAATATTCCCATCTGAATTATATTAAGTCTCCATTTTACCATTACCTCATAATTCGAGTGAAATATTTATTTATAAATCAATTTGATAAGTTAATAAAATGCATATAGTTTAAATTTATGTTTATTTGGTTCTAAATCAATATGACCATATGTAAACTTGAAACCTCAGTGAAAATGTCCATATCCTCTTCCTCTTATTAGCGAAAGGTTTGCTAGAGAAGAGGGGAGTTCAAGTATATATAGGTTGTGTTGAGGGACAGTATTGAGTCTTGATCTTCTATTATATTTTTAAATCTGTTCACATCTGTTCTATATACAACAATATTTCTACAAAATTTCTCTCATACAAATAGCACACATGCCTGGTTTCTTAGCTTGGTTGCAGAATTTATTTTTTGTAAATTCTTTACAGTCTTTTTGGTATATTCCAGAAACTGCTTTTTCAAGGTCACCAATGACTTTCAATGTGTCCAACTTAAGATCACCTCTCTGATTTCATCTTACCTGAGTTATCAACAGTATTCCTCATAGTTGATCAATCTCTCCTTAAATTTGACTTTTTTTTTTTTTTCCTGGAAGGAAGAGCTTCCAAGGTATCATGTTCACTTGGTTTGAGCACCGTTGGCAGCTCATTCCTTGTCTCCTATTAAAACTGCTTTTCATAGAGTCAGCTCTGTGGGTACAGATACAGTTTATTATATTATTAGACACAAAGTCTACCCTGACTAATGATTATTCCCTTTGTTTCCAGTGTTTTTAATAACTATGAATAATTAAACAATGTTGCATTAAGTATTCTTGTGAATATCCTTTTATTCTATGTAGAGAGTCCCAGGAATGCAATGGCTAGGTCAAAAGTTATATGCAATTTTAATGTTAATAGATGTTGCCAGATTGCTTTCCAAAAAAGACTGTAAAACATAGGAATGTAATAATTGCTCAACTTTTTCTTGACTTACAATAATATATCTTAATGTTATTCCTTCCGGTAAATAAGATGTATAGTATCCAATTATATTAATTTCTTTGGCAATGTATTAGAAATGTGGCTTTGACTCTAAAATTAGCAATTTTCTGGCATCTAGCCCAATTTTACTAATTAGAATTGAAAAGTAAAGGAATAAAAAGGTAAAATCCATTATCAGAATCAGATAAATAGACTGGTCAATAGGTGACCTACCATTATTTTAAGACATGTGAAAGAACTGCATAATATAAATCGTTTAATTTACTTCCAGGGTTAAACCCAAGCAAAATTATAAAAGTTTTCTCTGATTGTTTACATTTGTATCAATTTCCACATTTCCACAATTTCTGCATGTCCCCCAGCTATTTAAGACATACATCCTGAAGTAGGAAATTAAAATGGTGCTCTGCACTGCCAGGGCTGATCAATATCAGCTCTAGAGAAGTTGCCAAAGAATCAGAGAAATTAAAGCTTGAAATACATAAGATCATATTTGGCTTATTCCCTTTCTTTTAGAGGTGAAATAACTGAAGTTAAGGAAGTTGAATCACTCCTTGACCATATTCCATGGTTGCTTTAGTTGGACATATCTTAAAGTGGTTTCTAGTTAGGTATTAACTGTGATAGTGTCTACCCAAATTTAGGTTCAATATATCATTGATTATTAGGTGCCTTTTTGTTTTTAACAACTCTGTAATTCAGATGTCTTATAATCAGTGGCTTCTTACAGTTAATTGGCAGTGTGTTTTATTTATAGTGGAGATAAAAAGAATATATCTTACAATTGACAGGATATCAGATTTCTCAAAATACAGTATTTGTTTTTAACAGGCCCCACATTTAAATACAGCAGATCTGAGATACAGAAACAGGAATAGGGAGATTGGACTACTTTTAGGTAATAATTAACTAATAATTACCTTAAAAAGTCACCATCTCTTTTCAAATCATACCACAATAGTATCAGCTTCAGATAAGGTCAGTAACGGTTATTCAATACTTATCCCATGAATAGCATATACCAGTTTTCTCATATTTGAATAACATATAGATCCTTTTTAAAAATTCCCTACCATAAATTAAGTTCACTAGTGACATATTGAAATATGTTAACATCAAACTAATTATGCTTATATGCTTATATGCATCAAACTCCATATGCTTATAACTCTTATGTAAATACAAAACAAAAAATAGAAATCAAATAAAAATACAACAGACAAAATATCCAAATTTGCAATCTTAATTTAATGCAACAGATGATGTTGCTTTGCTGAAACCAAATCCTATCTCAAAACATGAATGTGTTTACGAGTATTTCTGTCAATACTGATCTAAGTATGCCTGATGATTATAGTGATATGGGTACTGTATGGTGATATAGGTCTCCCACCACTTTTCTCCATTTTATGCCACACCTTTGTTCATACAGCATGTCATGACATCATTTGAACACATTTTAAAATAAACAAAACATTTATATGTTAAGTTCCTAGATTTTTCCTCATTAGTCCAAAATAATAAAAGTAATAATACTTGACACCAATGTGATCACAAACATGAATGCAAACACAAGAGATATATAGTGACAGAACTGAGTTACAGATTATTGTTAGATTATTATAGTAATAAAAAGGAAAGTTCTGAATCCCAATAATATACTCTGTAACCACTAAGATTACATCACAGACACATTTGAATAACACTGAAATATGCTTTTTTTTTTTTTCTCAAATGATATAAGAAGGGGAACTTGGTTCACAGAAGCTCAGGTAAGGCTGAGTTTCTGGGACCCAGAAGTTAATTTGTGGATAGTTCACTTTAGCAATGGGAGGTTATCCAGATAGAGTAAAAGCATTCAGAGATTGTAATGACAGGAAGTAGGAAGTCCAGTCATGCGAAGGTAGCAACGTATGGTCTCAAACATCAGTAGGTAAACTCAGGGAAGTTTTACTTCCCTCTGGAAGAACTGGACAGAGGGAATCACAGCAGGGATTCAGGATAGAGGGGTCCAGCTGCTGGTCTGGGAAAAAAGGCAGGACCTTGGTTTTACATTTCACGGCAGTAACTTTATCCTGAAATTCTGCGTGAGCCAGTAACAGGTCAGGAACAATGCTCAGTTGCTGTGCAGAAACCTGGTACCCAGCTTTGGGCTAAGCAAAGTAAAATGAGGAACAAGGAGTGAGGTAAATTAATATAAGCACAGAGCATACGGGATCTTGATTTGAATCACAGTGGTAGAAAGGGGAAAACTGAAGGGGAAACTGCACCAGTAGAAAGGGAAAATTGAAGTGTAGTGGTGGCAAAAAATGAATTGCAATTTTTTTTAGAGTAATGTCAGTTACTTAAAACGTTTATGTTTAATTTATTAATTGTAATTTTTTCAGCTGGTAAGTTGGTAATTAAACCCAAGTTATCTATAATGATCCCATATTTTTAAAAATTTTATGATTAAGAAAGATTGATTCTGCATGTTTACAATACCAGATAGATGTTTAACCTAATACAAATTTTCTAAGTCTTTGAAAGGGAAATCTTTTATTTTTTAAATTAAGAGTGGCATTGTTCCATAGAAATAATCAATGCCAAAATGGCCACTAATAACATAAATCAGAATTATTTGAAATAATGGGAACAGACCATGGATATCAAAGAGATTGTAACACAATAGGAAATTTGAAGATGCTTACTTATGTACTTACTTCCTTTGCATCATGACAAAAGGAAAGACATGGGAACAGCAAGATGGAAGGTCACAATAATTTGTCACTGTTTACTGATTTTAATTTATTGCCACAGAAAGGTATGATTTCTCTCCGAGATGATGGGGAAGTCCTGATTTCCTACTTGACTTCTCTTAATTTTTAGCAAATCAAATGAAAAAAATTATTTCATATTTTAATAGAAGAATTCCATTATGCCTAGGAGTTGTTTGCTGTAATTAGAAGCCAGAATGCACATGGTGGTGGCTTATTTTTCTCTTGAATTTTAAGGTTGATGTAATGTAATGAAGAGTCCACTAGCAACAGAGCTCATTGGTGACGGCATAATTAATATCATATAGTGTGATTAGTAGTTTTATTTGAATGACCGTTACAGTATAGATATGGCTACTCAATTGAAATGAGGGTAAACAAAAGGAATCTGCATTCTCTTCTCATATATGTCTGTGTAAGTTCAAGTTGTGGGTATAGAATCTTGCTGATTACACTCAGCGTTAGGTAATGTTGAGATAGATTACTTCATGTGTAGTGAAACAATGAGGATAAATTTTATGTAAAAAAATTTACATTCCTTTTTTAACTGTCAGCATCCTTCATGTATTAGCAACAGACCTATGGTGTATTTACTACTATTTATACACAGGTTTAGATATTGCAGTCAAAAGCTACCCCGTCATATCATCAAGCTTGTAAGTGGCAAAGGTAGACTATTCTGACAGTAAAGTGAATCTTTTCAGAGATTATTTCACTAAAGTTGGTTTTTAGGATATATACATCATCATATAAATGTATGTATATCATATATATGGTATATATTATATATCAACTTTGCCAGTAGAAACACAATATAGCATCCCATATAGACGATATTCTGTTCCATGGGACAATTCAAGTAACTGTGGTTCCTGTTTCCTGAACTGGAAATTGAGCTTCATGATGTAGATACAGATCTGAACATTCTGTCAGAAGTATTTTGAAAGAAAAATATTGCAAAAAACCTAGCTTAGATTATTATGACTTACATACACAAGAAATCTATATTATCTGATTCTTTCACATATGGGCCATCTTCCATTTCCTTAGGAGATTCCTTGGTTTGGTTCAGTAAAAATGAAGATTTTATCTCCTGTCTAATAATTGCAAGTTTCCAAAACTTCAAAAGACATAATGAAAATCATACAGGTCATGAGTTGTTCCCAAGGTGATATGTACAGAGAATCACTACAGTCTCAAAATATAAATTAAAAATAACTCTAATGAAAGGAGCCAAAATGGATTTGATTTGCACACAGTATTTGGTGGAGATCACTTAATTTTTTTTTCTAATAAGATTGTGTTCATACTGAATTGTAACAAATTATTAGGTGATCTGTTCCACAGAGTATAGAAGTTTTGTAAATTCTTGCTTTCTCTTTCTCCCAAGACTTCCAGACTCCCCCAAGTGGATATCTGAGAAATTTAGCCAAGTACCTCTAAATAACTGACACTTCATAATGAGCTTTGATAAATCCATACCAACTTTTTTTCTTTGTTTGAATTGAAGCAAGATACATGGAGAGTTTCCCTTAGATGAATCTAGCACTTCCCTCTTTCACCCCTGTAATTTACAAATTACTCACATGACTATTGCCTCTTATAATTACTCTTCTTCTCTCTTTGTTCTTCCTCTTTCAAAGAGTGAAATTGAACTGGCAGATTCATTTAAGGACCATATTGTGGTTTGCAGAGTCACTGCTATGTAAAATCATATATATGGGACACCCAGAATGGACTGTCTTGAAATCTTGACCTTCAAATAAACAAGATCAACACAATTTATATCAAAGTGCAGTATGCTCTGACGCAGGAGCATCAGAATGCCTGGAATCTGCTCTAACCAATTAAGCCATTCTAGGCAAGAAGAAAATAAAGCCTTCAGTAAACCCATTGAAGCCACCATCTCCCAGCCTCCCACTGCCTGTTATCGATCTTTTTAAGAGCGGACTAATGAGTCGCATATACACCTGATGGGATGCTCTCACCCTACCACCTCCGAGGAGTTAAACTTACACAAAGAATCAACTGGGTGAGAGGGAGGGTGGCAGGGCACATCTAGGCCGATGGCTACCTTGGCCCCTTAAAACCCAGCGCGATGGTTTCTCTTCAGTGAACGCAGCAGACCCCATCCCCTACTTTCCTAACGAGCCCATTAGTTCCTTTGCGGGAGATTTTCCTTTCAGGTCGCTTCTAGGGCAAACGCTTTTGTTCGCTACCACTCTCTGTGGTGGGAAAAGAACTGTAGAGAAACGCAAAGCAAGCTCGTGGCAGCAGCTTCTTTGCGGCAAAGCATCCCTTTCCGTTCAGCTTTGGCAATTTAGCAGGAACCTAGGTTCTCAGGGGACGAGGGTGAGGGGAACTCCGGGTCGAGGAACACATAAGCCAAGAATCTGTTTTTACTTTCTATCCATTTCACTCGTATCCCCACAACTACCCCTCCCCGCCCCCCAAACTATCAACACAAACCTTTATGATCTCTACAAATGGGTGGTGGGTGGAGGGACATTTTCTTCCTCTAAGATTCGGAACAGAATCCAGCCTCCATACTAAAACCACATTAAAAATAAATAAGATCAAATAAGCTAAACGCAATGGGTAGTAACTATCTCAAGAGAGAAGCAGCTGGCACCTGCCTGGATACGCGGCAGTTGCAAGCGGTTGGCTTTTCATGCTGAATTATTAATTTATTTACCGCCCCCCCCCCCATCGTCCCCTCCTCCTTCCCTGACTGCTAGGCAAGAAATCTCCGTGTCTCTACATTTTCCCCTCCGCCCCCACCTTACAGGAGTCTCCCACTTCTCGGTCTCGGGCCGCTCTGCCGCCCGCCCGCGGTGGCCTTCGAGTCCCTGTCCCTCCGCCGCCGCGGCGCTGCGCTGGGGGGCGTCCCGCTCGCCGCGCGCTCCCACTCGCGCCCAGACCGGCGCTGCCGTGGGTCTCGGCGGCGGCGGGGGAGGGCGGAGGGAGGCCGCGGGTGACAGATGTACTCCTCTGACAGCTCTCAGTATCAGCCCAGTGGCTCCCTGCCATTGGCTCAGTGCAATGGACCGGCAACGCCGCTCAATATAATAACACTCATGCCTGCCAGCAGCAGCAACTCCGAGTGCTGGCACCGAGAGCGGGGGATGCTGCTGCCGCCGCCGCCGCCACCGCCGCTGCCGCTCGGGCGGCTCCCGCTGCCCGGCTCCGCTCGGCCGCGCAGCCGGCATTGACTCGCGCTCCGCTCCTGGCTGCCTGGCCGGCCCCTCCCAGCCCGGGATCCTCCCGCGGGGCGAATCGCCCTAAGGCGCATTAGGAGAGAAACACAGCTGAGACGGACAGCGCGGCGAGCATGCGGAAGCGGAGGAACCTCGGCGCGCACGGCAGAGGCGCGTAGTGATCCTGTCTCCGGCGGGCGTGCGAGAGAGGCGGCGGTTCGCCCTGGCGGCGGGTCCCTAGCCCAACCTCCCCGGGCCCCGGCGCGCTGCGGCTGCTGGCGCGGGGTGCCTGGAAGCGGCGGCTGCGGTGGAGGAGGCGGCGGCTGCTCCATGGAGTGTTACTACATTGTCATCAGCTCCACGCATCTCAGCAACGGACACTTTCGCAACATAAAGGGAGTTTTCCGGGGCCCTCTCAGCAAGAACGGGAACAAAACTCTGGTAATCGCTTCTGTTTTCCTCTCTCTCTCTGTCTCTCTGTCTCCTGTTTAAGAGGACATTTGGAGGATTGAGGTTATTGTGAGGGTTTGGGGGTGTCACAATTCAATTTGGTTTATAATATATTCATTTATTTGTCTTGTGAGCGTGGGGTGAGAATTTGGTGTAGAAAAAGGTAGTAATCTCAGGGAAGCTGAGATCCATGGCTTTGGTTGACACTTTCCCAACGCTCGGGACCCTCCAACTCACTCCGTCCTGGTGGAGATTACCACGGTTTCTCTTTATTCGAAACAAATTATGTCAACAGGATCTTTTCTTAAGAAAGAAAAGAAAATAACCCCAACCCCAAGTGACCCTATAGCCTCTGTCGCTTTAGGAAGCTGAAGGTACTGAGGATGTGGGTGCCTCTCGTGGTGGCGGGGGGCCATGTGACTGGTGGTGCGGGGCAAGTGGCGGGACTGAGTGATGGTCTCAGAAGGAGTTTGTGTTCCGGCTGTCTCAGGAAGGACTGGCAGCAAACTTCTCTAGTGAGAAGTTGTCAGTACAAAGCTTAACTGAGTGACTCCAGAACCCCATGCCGTCAGCTTTAAGTTATTCACTCAAAAGAGGTTGGAGATAAGTGTGACGGGTGAGCACTCTGACACAGTCAGAGCCACAAGGAAAAACGTGTTAGACAAACAGAGCCCGTGCAGTCCTGGGAGGTTCTCACTGGACCACCGAGCTTCTCTTTCAGCATTCTAGTAGGAAAAGGACTCCTGACTGGTGAGAGATGTGCTCAGCATTGAGATAGTACAGGGTGATGGCCCTTACTTTTTCTTTCATATCCCCTTTTAGCTACAAAACCTCCCTGCAGAACTGACTCCCAAGTCTTGGTATCTCCTGAGAACTACACACCCAATAACGAAAAAGGGAAGTAGAGAGAAGGCTCATTAGGCTAAGTACTGCAAACAGAGTAGAGCCGAGTAAGGTGGTAATATGCAAATGTATGCATCACGAAAGTCTGGGTCTATTAGCAAGCAGCACCCCGTGCCCCCCTTTTAACAAAGTGATTACTGAGCTCTGAATAGGTAGAGTAGAAGTTTAAGGACAGAGTCAATTAGTCCAAAAGTAAATACAGTATTCTTCATCTATTTTCTTTATATATCTTAAAATACGATTCTACATAAATTTTTTTCTAAATGTGCTGTGCATCTGTCTTCCAAGAATGAAAAGTTCTCTTCTGAAGTTTTAAGTGAATTCTGACATTGATGTGATTCATTTGATTATTTTCTTTTTTCCCTTGAATCTCTTGGACATCTTCCTCTCAGCTCATTTAAGATTCAAAGAAGTAGGGTTAATTTATCGCTTTTATTATTGTCCTGGATAAGATTGTTTACTGTTGTTGTTGATCAAAGAAAATACTCTTCTGTGGTCTTCCTTAGTGGAGTACTATACAGAGGAATAGGCACAGGCTAAGGTAATTATGGAAAGTGTTCTGGCTAGACTTAGAGAAGTCAACTATATGTGAAGGTAATTTGGGGGAGGGGAAGCACTTCATTTTGAAAAAAGTGTGCACTGGTTTGTTTTTTAAATCAAGTTTCACTTATGAGAAAAGGCAAACTTATTGACTGAACAAGATCTCATCTCCATAGTTATAATAATGGTGTAGGTAATAAAGCCACAGAATAAAGTTCATAGAAAAAAACATTTATTTGCCAAACCTCAACTTGTTAAAATTCTGGTAATCTTGATTCTTAAATCAACCTTGGGCTTCCATAAATGATTGAACTTGCTTAAGCTAATGTTTGTTGTCGGTTTGAAGTTGATTAGTTCTTTATCACTCATATTGACAAAAGGTAGGTTAAACTGTAGATCTGCCAGTTTAATCTTCAAATTAAAATAGGTGTTAAAGAGCAGCTACCTAAATGAGATGAATAAATCTAAATATATGCAAATGTCAGAAGCAACAAACTGGGATAAAAAGGCTTAGAAATAGTTCCTATCCTATTTTATTTATGGTAAAAGGACTTATAGGGACTTCATAGCTAATCCTTCAAGATTGTGTTTACAAACTGCCCAAGTTAGTGTTTCCTGTGCAAGAGATTTACACCGACTGAAATGATGTAGATTTTTCATATATGGTTCCACTATATTTGAAACTATTACTTTAAAAAGTAATATATGTCATGTGTGGCTTTTCTATGTCTTTTGATGATTTTGTTATTGAAAAGAATGAGATTTATACCTGTCTATAACAGAAGAGATTCTAAATATATTCATAAATGAATTTTTTAATTAAATAATTTTCTATACTTATCTAAAAATGTATTTTTTACAGCAAGTAGGATGCTGTGAAGATTTATTATAAGCTAAAACTTACTATAAGCTAAAAACAGAAAACTGAACCTGAAACTTCTCAGAAATAGCAACCTTAATAAGAAACACAAATATTATCTTAAAAATATATATATTCCACAATTTGAATATTTTCAAGTAAGGATTTATGGTTGTCATGTTTTTAATCCCATTTTTATAGAGTAGTAATTATGAGATCTTTTTTACTTTCTTGTCTATTTGATTTTGACATATTGTGAACTTTGCCTTTGAAGACATCATCACATTTTTGCATTTTGAAATGTGTATTAAGTTAAAAAAATTTTAATGAGTGGTTTTTTTGTTTTTTTTTTTCTTATTTCGGGAAAGCACAACTTAAAACATAAAATCCATTGAGGGATTTTTCCAAAGAAATTCCAATTAGTTTTCAACCACTAGATAACTAATGGATATTCTGAACATTTTTTAAATTCATATTTTTAAAACATTATTTTCTAGGCTTTAAAATTTTTGAACTGATTTAAGATAGGCTATAACTGTTAATACAGTGTTCTTTCAAGAATTAGAAGTTACCTATAGAATAAATTTACTTACAGAATAAAACTCATTGTTTACTGACCTTGGTTAATTGCTTTAGTCCTAAATCCAGAATGTAATCCTGCTACTCATACTGAGGATATTATCAAAATGTACAGACCTTTCCATAGATCATATTATGTCACTCACACAATAAAATTTTAAGCATACTTAAAGATTAAGGCTATTGATAATCTTGATCCTATTCTTGGGCTTTTAAATATATTCCTTTTCACAATTTTAACTGAATATACGCAAATCTCCATTTTACAAGGTCTTACCATCAAAGAGAAAGTTCACTCTACTTGTGATGATTTCTGTTATAAATAGCATCATATGTGTGATATAGCTTTAATTCCATGGAATAAGAAATAAGCTAATATTTTATTAGTGCTCCAGAATATGTCTGAATAAGTTACGTGGTTTAATGACAATGAATAAAGTTTACAATCCATGTATTCTTATTGTTTTTCTTTTGATTATCCCAAACCACCATTGTGTATGCATCTGTTTATTAGATAAAGACATTTTGTTATATTTATGTTTTGCAGTTGATCCACAAAAGTTTTTTTGTCCTAATTATATATTTTTAAAGTTTTAATACAAAATATTAAAATATATATATTTTAATGCAGAATTTAAATATATATTTAATCACTTTTAATATGGAATTTGGAGTTTGTGGAACTTTGGAAATCATTACTAATTTGTTTATTACTTCTGTTAGTTGGTCAGCATTTTTATATTTCACAAGAGTATTATGTCTGTTTAAAGACTATGAAATTCAAAAAGAAGGAGTGCTGATTTGAAGTCAGGCAGTGAGTCAATATTATAATGCAGATTTCCTGACTCTAGACATGTTTCCTTTATAATTTATATACTAAATTAGGGAATCCATAGAAATTGGTATGATAATATGGATACTGATAAAGAGATGGTATTGGTGTCATCTATTGTTTGAAGACACTCTACTTTTCCACTTGGCTTTAGGTGTGGAGAAATAGGGCCAGACTCACAGAATAATTTGAATTCAAATTTATTTTATTTCTTGTCCTCCAATATGCGAACATCAATAATTTTTGTCTTGCCTAAGCCCTGTTCCTGAAGGCTGTCCTCCATTTCCAAAATATTAAGTACCAGGTTTGGCAAGAAAAGATGTATTGATTTATTAATCAGTTATCAACATATTTGTTATTTAGTTCGTTCAGATTTATTGAGATGCTTTAATTGCAAAGCACTATTCTAGGCACCACAGGCTTTGTGCTAAGTATTATGCACTGAATATTATGTTAAGATGTATTCATGGATGCGCCATTCATTTTGAATATGTTGAAAAAATATTCACATATTTTGACAAGTTTGCAGGTTTCTTGTCACTCAAGATATTTTCATATGTATTCATTTTGAAAGTATGAAAAAATTCTGGGTTTTTTCCTTTGTGTATACAGGAGCTCACTAAAATTAGGTAGGTCTTTGAAATATACTATATGGACTTTTGTTCTAATTTTCATTATCTAATATAACAGTATTTTTCATGTCATTCCCTTACACATTTCTTTATCTCCTACAGTATATAATTTAAAAGGTTTCTCCACTCGCTAAAACCCATTTATGTGGCACATTTAGGGTTGTGCATAAGACTAAAGAAACAAGTTGTTGAATTAGTGCTGCTGAAATGTTCTCATTGTTAGATTAATATCCTCAAGACAGGTCAGGGGTGAGGATGGGTTAGGGTGAATAATATATGGCTAAATTTCCCCACTTTAAAAATTTGGTCATGTAATTAGTTATATATTTTTCCAAGTTTCTTTTACATTATTATACATTCAGTATTAAAGACCATCTTGTGTCTCACTTTCTTGAACTTAATGTGACATATATTCTTTGCTATACTTGTTTTTTATTCTAGCAAAACTACAACATGTGTGTTTTCAGAACACATTATTGGAGTAAGGAAAATAAGATGGGAATACTGATATTATGACCTACTCAAAAATGTAAGCAGTATTTTAAGGCAAATATTGTCAAGTAACATCCGTGATTCTAACATATCTTTTTAAGTTTATCAAATATTATTTAAGTTATTTTTGATAGTTGAAAGTCAAATAGTGACATACTATCTTGTCTTTCCTTTTCAATTATGCACCAATATTTTCTAGTTTATTGATGACTGCGATTACGTTTTTGCTGAAAATACAGATCAACAAGAGCGTTGGAGAACACTAATCCAAAGGTTTCATATAGTTGTATTTGTATTCAGGACCAAATTCAGGTTGCAGAAGTAGTTTGTTCAGTGTGCACTGTGTTTTAAAGTATTTGGGCTTCAGTGCCATTCAAAGGGGAATACACTTCACAGTTTGCTACTGTCTATACTATTTCTTACTGTTATATAAGTTTTCACTTATTTATAATACCTTCCTGACCAATGAAGGCACTTGAATTTTCCACTTCTTGTTTAGTCCGAGAACCAAATTTTACATATGGGGAGACAGAAACATTTTCGTCATTCTACCCTTCATGGTACCAACTTTTAGATAGACAGCAGTCTTCCAAAAAGTTTTCTGCATATTTGCATGTTTCTATACTGTTTATTATGTATTGGTTGAACTGCTTAACAGTATTTTCCAGATCATATATCTAGGATATTATGACCTATCATAATAATTATAATATAGAAACGTGGATTTGAGGATGATGCATTTTTGCATTTTAAAATTGCAGACTTTCGCTCAGACCACAGGTGTTTTTAGTAATTTCTTGTTGTTTTTGGTCTTTTTAAAAATTAATTTTGAATGTAATTTTAGTCTTTATACTTTTGGTAAACATGTTTAGTTCATGTAACATACTTAGAAAATAGTTTTTTGAAAGTATTATACACAGGGGAAATCATACTTTTTAATAAATGTAATCATAATACAGTGTTGAAATAATTTTCTCAGCGATCCTGTTTAACTGAGATATTACTATTGTAGGCAATTGTTGTAATTAGGAGTTTGAGTAATCCTTCCAGAGAGAAAAAAATAGCAGTTTTAATCTGTGGTATACTGCAGCCAAAATTCATTAAGAAGTTTTTATATTTATTTTTCACTTTTTTATATTGCAAACTACAATATCAATAATTTTATTAATTCTATCCTCTAAAAATCTTAGCCTGAAACCATTTGATCTGTTTTATCTCATCAGATTATCCTTTGCCTCTGAGAAAATTATTAACATATATACAATATTATGATGTTGTTTTCAACTAGCAAGGTTTCATTAATTTTATAAATGTATTACAGTACACTTCCTAGCACAGTATAATATAAAGTGGGGTAGTAAATAATTAAAACTCGATCCTAGTTGTCAAAATGACAAAGTCCATTACCTGATGTAGTACTCTGGACTCTTTCATAATGGTTTGGCACCATTAGAAGAAAGTTATGTACTTTTCTAAATGTAAGTACATTTAACGTATTAAATGTTTATGATGACAGTGCCATATTCAAATTATAAGAAAACACTTTTAACTTGCATAGCTTTAGAAAAATGAGCTATGCTGAGTGTGATGACTGGTTTTATGTGTCAACCAGAATAGTACCCAGTTATTTAAACAAACACTAATCTAGGTGCTCTGAAGGTATTTTGTAGATATAGTTAATGTCTGTAATCAGTTGACCTCAAGTAAAGGAGATTACTGTCTATAATGTGGATGGATCTCATGCCATCAGTTGAAAGACTGTAAGAGCAAAAACTGAGATTTCTTGGTGAAGAAGAAATTCTGCCTCATGACTGCAGCATCAAACCCTGCCCTGAGTTTCTAGCCTACTGACCTGTCCTACAGAAGCCCCACAAACCCACAATCAGAGTCAATCCCCAATTCCTTAAAACTCTCTTTTCCTCCCTCTCTCCCCTTCCTCTCCATGTATTCCACCTGCCTCCCCCACCACCACCCCAATTCTCTCTCCATCTCTCCTGTTGGTTCTGTTGATCTAGACCCCAAACAGTACACTGAGGATCAGTTATTACATCTCTTTTACAATAAGAAAACTCAATATTTGAAATATAAATCATATCCAATTCCAATTGGATTTAGTTGGAAATAGGTGAAATTGACATTGTTAAACTATTTAGGGTTAAAATTTATAAACCTTAATATGGAATGTTTTTGTTGTTTTATAAAGGAATGTATAATAACTTTATTTTAAATATTTGCCTGGATTACTATGTATCTCTCAATCAATCTCCCTGGATCCTCCCAAAAAAACTTTTATAAAACTGTAAACTATAGTTATTCTTATCTGTTCAGCTCCAATAGCTAATCATACATGCATTTATTGTACTTGAAGAAAATCAGGCTATCTTTAAATGAGAGAAAATATTTTTAAACTTAATATCAAAAGTGTACAATTTGGTAACCCAAATTTAAGAAAGTTGGCTTTAATGGGTGGCTATGTAAAATGAAGGACAAATTTTACAAAACAAAAATGTTTTCATGAAAAATGCACAGAATGGTGTCAGTAACCACCAGCCAGAAACCACCAGGAACAGAGCTCTAGTTGAACCAAGCTGGACCTATTCGTACTTGTTGGAACAAGATAAACTGTACACCTTGATGCATCTCATGAAGAGGAAATAAGGGACAGTTTTATAGGTTTTGGGATTGTGTAAGGTGATTTTGTGGAGTTTATTGAAACATTGTTTTATTCTGGATTATCCTGTGAGAAAGGAGGGCCATTCTACAATTGGTTACTTTAGTGCTTTTTCTCTAGGAGGCAAGAGGAACGGAGTGGGGGCAAAGCTGTAGTTGGTAGAGAAGCAGCTTTTGCTCATGTTGGCTGGCAGATGGGGATGTTTCATAACAAAAACAGTAGGTTTGTTTTTGTCGGTCCCCAAACATGACTGTGAAGTGGTCTTGTTTTTTCCTGCTTCCTTCATGCTCATCAATGACCTTGTCCGATGTTAGGGGACTGTGAAACTGTTTATCTTTGATAACAGAACCATACCTTACTTTTTTTTCCCTATTTATTTTATTTTTGGCTACATTGGGTCTTCATTGCTGTACATGGGCTTTCTCTAGTTGCGGTGAGCGGGGAGTACTCTCCGTTGCGGTGTGTGGGCTTCTCATTGCGGTGGCTTCTCTTGTTGCACAGCACGGGCTCTAGGCTCTCAGGCTTCAGTAGTTGTGGCTCACGGGCTCTAGAGTGCAGACTCAGTAGTTGTGGCACACAGGCTCAGTACTTGTGGCTCATGGGTTCTAGGCGTGCGGGCTTCAGTAGTTGTGGGGCAGAGGCTTCGTTGCTCTGTGACATGTGGGATCTTTCTGGACCAGGGCTCGAACCCGTGTCCCCTGCAGCAGGCGGATTCTCACCCACTGCGCCACCAGGGAAGCCCCATACCTTACTTTTTGATCTAGACAAGTTCGTAGCTGACAGTTCCCAGGGGCTGATTTTTTCTTTCTCAGATATGACATGGATGGTTGCAAAGAAAAGGGAGGCAAGACCATCAGAGAATTTCAAGGAAATGAGACCCAAAGCCGGGGAGTCTTAGGGATGAGGGAGGGAAGGAGAATGGTTGAAGATTACCAAGGTGGAGCATGGAAGACATGTGCCCTGCACTGGCACATTCTTATGAGGACTCTGGGGAGATAAAACAGCCTCCCATCTCTTAAGAGATAAAGGGGAAAGGCTTTTCAAGAGAGACAAACTTCAGCTGGTGCAAAATGCTGAAGTAAAACTTCAACAAAAAGTCTAAAGCTATAGAGATTTCATTGATAAGGGACATTTCTGAATTCAAGGCACAGTCCAAGTGTTTTAGGACATGTAGGAATATAGAGAATTTTGTCATAAAAGAGGCTGTAACATAATCTCATGGAGATTGAAGTCCAGAAAATGAAGAAAAATTTGGGAATTCTGGACTTCCTGTGGCAACTGACATTACTGGGTTTACAGGGTAGTATAAAACTGGTTCCGATAATCCCAGTGCAGGCAGTGGTAGCAGTGGAGTGGTGAACCACAACAGAGAGGAGGAGTCTTGGGGGGAGTGCTCAGAGTTCTTGGGATCATCTTAGACGCCTCCTATGAGACTGAATTATGCACAGCCCTATTGTGAGCCTGAGAGCTTCCTCCTGACCCTTGCTGAATTATCATGCCAGAGGGGCATGGTTAGTTCTGGTGCACAGATTTCCTCCCATATTCAGCCCCTGGGGATGGGGGGGCAGGTGGGGAAGGTCAGTGTATTAACAGTGATTCAAAGGTTAACCCATCCAAATTGCCTTGTTTGTGTCCTTCAGATAGGAAACACCTAAAGAATTTGATGTGGAGCAAGCAAATTTTGTTTGGAGAGAATTTAGGAAATTGCCAAACACTGGATTATGGAAAGCAGGGAAGTTTTGGACAATAAGTAACTGAGGAGGAAGTGAGGCCAGTTACAAAGAAGGTAGGGATTTAATGATGAGCGGTTTGAACTAAATGATTTTACTTACAAGTGGTCAAGGACAGAAAGATGGGATAAAATATGGATTCTCTCCTCGTTTAATGAAAGGTCTCAAGTGACATGGTCTAGTGGCTTCCAAGGAAGTGTCAGCGGAAATACCATAATCTTTGTGGTACTTCCTTCAAAACCTGATATTTAGCAAATCACCTCTCTTTGCTGAAATGAGACAAAGTTCCTTCATAATAGGGAAGAGAATGACTACTTTCACTCCAAGATTGTGTTCTTGCATCCAGTTTAGCATGCCTTTGTCAAAATATTTACTGTCATACTTACACAGTGGTTGAAAGCACACTTTATAACCAGATGGACCTGAGCCCAAATCCTAAACAGACCTCTGTATCAATAGTGAGTAAAACTTTTTGTAACCAGGATCCCAAATATCAACTCTGTACCTATATAATATTTTATATCAAATTTTTAGTGTAACAGAAATATGCAACTAGATATTTTTTTGACATTAAGTGGCTCGGTAATGTCAAGACTAAAGACTCTGATTTTATTTGTATTTTTCCTACAGTTGTAAGGTGGTTAGTGCTCCAGCCATCACATCTACATTCTAAGCTAGAAAAAATGAGTAAAGAGGAAGGACAAAAAGTTGAATGTTTTTTTTTTTTTTAAGAAATCCCACTCAACAGTGTTGCTTATATCTCTTCTGCTGGAGTTGTGTCATAGGACCACTCCTAAGTGCAGGGAAGAATGGGAACATGATTGATTAAGCCAGGCACATTGCTAAGCTCAATAAAATCAGTGTTATGTTAGTAAGAGAAAGAGGTAACTGATCAGACAAGAGAAGTCTACCACAACTGGTCACTAGCTTTATGACCTTGGTCAAGTTCACCTTTCTATCAGTTATATTATCCTTAAATGGAGGTGATACATAATACCTACCTAGAAAACAGTTTTGCACATCAAGTGAGATGTGCAAGTAAAATAATTTGCACAAGGTTTGACCCTAATAAACTCCCAATAAATGAGGGTAGCTATTGACAATATTTCATACTGGAACATTCATATCTAGAATCTCATCTATTCAATATGTATAAATTTACATAATTTGGACACTTTTAGTGTTGAACAATATCAACGTTTCCTTTTTGTTTTCCTGTTTACCCATGGCACTCCTTACATATTTATCTCCACCCAAGATTCACAAAATCTCCTCCCTTAGAGGAGGGATTGGGCCCTAGTTATTACAGTAGATAAAGAAATGAAAATCTTATGGAAACCTTAAGATATAAGACATTCTTTTGTCTCATAAAGTTTGTGGAACTATACTCTGTACTCCTAGGAAGCTGGCTGTTTAGGAAAGCTTAGAATTTCTTTTAATTCTCTTCAAGAATGATTTCAGTAGCTGTGATTCCCTTGCAATGTCTTGGATCACTGCAGCTCTGGTATTACAAAATTAATATTTACACTAGGGGGCGGCATAACATTTCCTCTTGCTCTCGTATACACAGGTATAGTAAATAATCATGCATTAATAAATTTGTCAACTATAGGGTTACCACAGTTTTACTAACTAAAAGTCACTTTAAAATTTTACTGACCAAGAAATCAATATGGAAATGCAAAATAGATGTGATGTATTTGCTATATACTTTATTTGTGTACTTCCCTGAGTAATTATTCTTGGCCATTCTCTACCTCAGTCACATGTGATACGTATAGTAATATGGAGGTAGCAGAGAGTTGGTGTGTAACCATGCCTTACTAGATTATCACTCTTGGCTGTAAAAGTATCAGTTTTCACTCTTGAAGTGGATATTTTGGTTTCTTCTGAGTACTTTCAACGTACTAGATTTATGATTCTTTTTTTTTTTTTTTCCTGTACGTGGGCCTCTCACTGTTGTGGCCTCTCCGGTTGCAGAGCACAGGCTCTGGACGTGCAGGCTCAGTGGCCATGGCTCACGGGCCCAGCTGCTCCGCGGCATGTGGGATCTTCCCGGACCGGGGCATGAACCCGTGTCCCCTGCATCGGCAGGCGGACTCTCAACCACTGCGCCACCAGGGAAGCCCCAGATTTATGATTCGTAATGCCCAATTTATGTCATAGTTATTTTATAATTGTCATAGTTAATTTATAATTACATTTGATTGACATTTTCATGGACTACATTATTAAGCAAAATAAAAGTGGATGGTGATGACCATTTGTTAAAACAAGAATAGCTATAACGCAAAATAAAAAATATGTGAAATTGTGAAATCTAACCCTTATTTTCATGATTGCCACATGTGATATTACAGAATAGTTAAAAAATATCTGAGACTCAAATTTCCCAGTTCTATTAAAATTTAATGGAATTTCCTCCATAGAAATTGGGATTAGATTTCTTAGGGAAAACACACACATTACATAAAATAACACAGACTGTTCTGCTTGTGTTACTAATCACTGTGAAATTATTGATACAACATGAAAGATGCAATTTTTTATGGATCAGGATTTAGAGGAGTTGATATTATGATACATGCTTCTACTCAAAAACTCACAAGGCTTTTTCTAGGTAGAATAATATTAATAAAATTTCAGATGTTTCATGGTACATATTGCTGTCCTGGAGAGCCACATTTAAGAAAATATGTTACCATATTATTCCACAGTAAAGGGTTAGTGAAGTAAATAGTAGTAATAGTAATAATAACAATAATAATGAATCAAAACAAATTGATCCCCTTTGTACAGTGCCTAGCATAGCTGTAAACATAATTTGATGATGTAAGAAAAAAACTAGAGACAGAAGATATTGTTTACTTATAATGTTAAATTACTGTAATTAAAATACTATATCAGTAATTAAGTTCAGATATGCTATAGTCTGAGTAATTATTCACCTTCTAGGCATTAAACATGCCAACTATTTTGACTTATTAATAAAGTGCCAATACAATTATGTCAACTACAGAAACTATAGGTCATGTGAGAAATTCTTCTCTCTTTTCTCTCAGTACCCTACATAAAATAAGTACAATATCTATTCTTGGACACAGGCAAAATAGACATGTACACACACAGCAAAATTATGTACAGGTATGCTCTCTCTCTCCCTCTCTCTGTCTGTCTCTCTCTGCCCCACCCCACCTCGCCTCCCCCCCTTCCTTCTCTTCTTCTTTCTCTCTCTCTAACTACTGTCTTGCTACACCCCCACTGTAGTCTAGAAAATCAGAGAGCATATTGTTTTTCCAGTTTCAGCCTGTCTGCATGTTTGTTTCTCAGGAAGTACATAGAATTCTACTAGTAGTTCTGGCCATGTCCAGAGAGCAAAACAATCATTTATTTGAAAAGCAATTAAGAACTCCTCTTCCCCCTATCTCAGCCACTGAATATAATATCAGAGATCTGAAAATAATACTGGTAAGATTTTGAGAAATCTGAAGCAACTCAGTGGTCAAAGTTCCACAGTATGGCCACAATCCTAGGAATTAAAAATAAATAGAGGAGAGAGAGAGAGAGAGAGGGAGGGAGAAAGAAAGGAAAAAAGGAAGGAAGGAAGAGAGGGAAAGAAGGATCATTAGTTCTTCTTAATCAGTAAAGAAGAATATAAGCTAATATATGAATGTATATCAATTTAAATAATTAGATGATGGTACATTCGGGTTTGCCTGGGATAATCCCAGTTTAGATTGTTGCCCTGGCATGGTACCGCCTTTAACTCTTAGAGTTATTCTGATTTGGATGGTAATCTATATGGGCATTCTGCTAAATACAGAAACCTCCGGAGTGACAGGAATCTGCCTGAATTGATTCCCCGTTGTCTATCCTGTCTTAAAACCTACATTCCTTTAGAATTTGTTGATTCTTATGAGAATGGTATCTACGGATGATGTGTTTAATGTGCTACTTTGCTATTTTTTCAACAACCCTAAGTCCTATTATACGCAGTGATAAAAGAAATGTAGTTATTCTTTCTCCCCACCTTTTGGCAGTTTGAGTTTAGCCACATTGTGGAAGAAGGGATATTCAGAGGCAGGAGGATGCAAAGGCACAGGGTCAATTGGAGATCGCTTGAGGCAGCTGCAGTACAGTGAAGAGGTGAAGGGAGCCACAGTGAGTTTCCACTGGCCAAATACCAGGCAAGCCTTGTCAGTGAAAAGTTCCTGGGGCTGAAGAGCCAGCTGCATTGTTCCAAGTTGACTATTTTAGTGGCAGAAATTTGCCCAAGCATTGCCAGTTTTGGTTCCTCGACAAGCCTCATTCAACAGGGTCACCTTTGAATCTGTCAGCTACCTAATACTCTTCCAATAAATGTATTTTATGCTTCATTTAATGAGTTAATTTTGGTTATTTTTAGCTGAGAAGCCTGACTAGAATTAGGACAACTGTAGAACTGCAGTTTTTTTTTCCCAAGGATGTGAAACATTTTGCTGGGTTTTACATCTAGAGAATTTTGACAGTGTTTCACTCTCTCCTTTGCTTCCCATCATTCTCCTTTTTTATGGAAGGGGTTCAGCCTCCGGAACTAGAGAGACCTAGGTTTAAATTCTGGCTTTGTAACCTGGGCCAGTTATTTAACCTCCCATGTTCTGTTTCTATATCTATATCTACAGATAACAAAAATTTTAATTCATTTAGTTCCTGCTATACACCAAGTGTTATTTTAAACATATTACATAAATTATACATAATTTCTGCTGAAATGCTTTGAAATGGGTACGTGTGAACAGGATTACTCTAAGCATAAAATAATATAAGGGAATTCTCTACTTCAGTGACTGGCACATAATTAAAGTTATTATTTTTTCCATTACTGATACTTAAAGAAAACTTGTCCTTCCTCCTTTTCAAAGCCAATACATGGACTTGTGCTTCTCAGACAGAACATGAGAGATGCCAAATGAATAATAGGGAGTATAGGTACTTTAGGGATTCCAAAGAAAAATAGTCCAGAGAATTGATCATACAATTTAGCATCTATATATGGCCTATGAGTGGATTGCCTAGTTTATCCTATGCAGGAAAACTGAAGTTCTCTGGCATACAGATACCAAACTAGATGATCATAATTATCACCTGAAGATTTAGAAAATAACAAAATCCTGGACTTCACTTCATAGCTACTAAATCTTAATATCAATGGTTAGGTCCAGGAATCTAGCTTTCCTAAGAGCCACCAGATGACTCTCACTGTTCTAAGGTAAACTGCATCTGGCTTGGTATCAATGGTCTTGTTCCAGAAAGATGTTCGGATGTCACACATTCATACTTAGTATGAGAGATGAGGCCCTGTTCTCATCCTTTCTTTGGTTCTCTGCCAACAGTCCGCCTCATCCCACCCCTGCCCTCAAATAGATCCTCTGGAAAGCTAGCAAAAATGCATTTGTTTCATTGTAAAGGAAAATGAAATTAGAATAAAAGTTTAGTTGGAAAATAATTAACGGATGTAATCTTAAAATTTAATAGAGTACAACGTCTATAGAAGGAATGAAAATGTAAGACTTTATGTCATAAGCAGAAAAAATTCTAGTCCTAGGTTCAGCCTCATGAGACAATTTAGTTAACTTAGCCGATTCCCTTTTCAACCATGCTTTGAATATATTAATTCATGTAGAAAGTAGTGGTAATAATGCATTTCATAGTATTTAATAGTTTTCCATGTATGCTGTTTTTTTAATCATTGTGTTGAGTAGCAAAGCAAATGGTTGAGCTAGTAAACAGATAAACATCAGGTACAAAATAAAAGATGTAAAGGTAAATAGCTTTATGAAATGCAGGGTGATACTATGTACTTTTATGAAAAGTATATCAAAGATTTAACATTGATAGCTTGGATTTATAAATAAAATCACATATCATAATTACATTCTTATTAAATCAGATGATATACCTCAATTACCTTTGAGATTCAAATTCAATTACATATTTTATTTCTAAATTTTGCATAGGTATTCTTAAGTTATTGCTTACATGTATGGGATTTCATACTTGTAATCCATGTTTATCATTGTTTAGAATTTTTATTTGTAATGTGATTATGATACCATCAGAATCAATTTTTATAATTGCAGTTGTGTGATTGAGTCAGTTATTTAATATAGTTTTGATAAATCATCTCAATATCTATGATTAATCTTATCTAAAACATGTTTTCAAATTGTATTTTCAAATCCTAAGAAGAAATCTACTCATTTAATGAAAGTTTTCAATTTTTGAGCACTTATTCTCTCAGGTCTAGTGCTAAAACTTATATAAAATATTTCATTTAATTATTTCAGAAACTCTTTAATTTGGTACTATTACGATTACCATTTACAAATAAGAAGACTTAGTTTTTAGAACTTATCAAGGCCATCTGTGTTGTTTTTGATTCATAGCTGTCTTGTGAACACTGTAGATCTAAATGGATATGAACACTGAGATTTAACATATGTATGTCCATGTCTACTCCATTTCGTTTAGTTTAGCACAGAAATAATGAACACCTCATTCTCATATCCTAGAATAAATATATGACTATGCGCAGTTATAGAGATTCAGAATTAGGAAATCTATATATAAATTCTTAACTATTTCCCCCAAATATCATGGTTTTATTCTCAATAATGCTTTTTTCTTTCATCTCTCTAATTGTTTTAATTTGCATTATTGTCCATTTGTTTGCTTATAAATTGTGTTCAATGAAGACAATTTCATGTTCCTTTTTCTTCTTATAGGTAACTGAACAGAAGCTAGTTAATTAGATTAAATAATTTAAGTGTCAGATGGTATGTTTTTGTTTTTATATATATTATATAGCGCACAAAGGCAGAAGAAAAGAGATTATTTAGTAAAAGATATGATTTTAGTAAAATTCAGGGCTTAAGATTTTTTTTATACTTTCAATTCACTTTGCAATTTCTACCCCCAACTTTTTTCATTCCTAGTGTTTGCAATCTTCTCTTTACTATTTGCAATCTTCTCTTTACTATTAAGAGTAATAATACTCTTACTTTATTAAGAGTAATAAAAGTTTTCAAACTAAAGCAGATAATAAATTATTTGCAAGTCGTTTATAGCTGAAAGAACACCATCGTTTTCCAGCCTGTATTATTGGGTTTTTCATTTATAGGAATAAGATAAGAGAAGCTGTACATTTTCTAATTGCTGGGCTTTGCAACACACGTTTGTAGAGGGTTGGCTTTCAGCTTTAGGCAGTTCATAATGTGTAGGTTATCCTCCCATCTTTCTCAGAAGATTATTTTCAGGGAGAGTACAAGAAAATGAAAGGATCTGAAGCCTTTTAATATATTTTTTGGTGAAATGCTGGTGCTTCTAAATTTATTTTCCCTTAATTGCTGGCATGCTGCAGAGGAGAGGAACAGGGGATGGGAAGGGCAATGAGAAAAGTACTCTGTGATGTGTGAACAGAAAGGAGCCTCTGAGCAGCCCTTTGGTATGATTTGTAAAGAACTTTCTACTCAGTCCTCACCTATTTGGTCCAAGACTAACTGAACTGTGTGTGTGTGTGTTTTCAAATTAAATGTTGTTATAAGCTCTTCTGGGGTATCTGGGATCTGAAGAGAATAGGAACATTTTTAAAGATTAATGATGTCTTTATGCTGAGAAAACATTATAATAACTTTTTGATATAGAGAATAAAGGAAGTCAACCTAGTTCATTACAAAACAGAAGCTAGAAACAAAAACTGTATGGCTAGAAGTAAAACTGACAATAAGTAGTATCCTTAGAGTGGAGACTCACAAGATAATAGCATATCCCTACATCACATTTCTTTTAAGTTCATTTTTATATAAATATGTATTTGTAATATAAAAAGCATATGATTTTTAATCAGGCAGGTACCATTATTACCTCCATTTTACTTATGAAAAATTGAAGAGAATCTATGGATCTTGCCAGAGATTATAAAGGCTTATGAGTGGTTCAGCCTAATTTTGTCTTAAGTTGTGTTACAGTCACAACCACAATAAGTGGTAGCTATTTATATAAATTTTTATAACAGTAATGCTATAAGCACTTCTGTTTTACAAAGAATACTATAACTGAAAGGTCAGTTAAGTATACAATGCCAATTTTATATATTATTTGCAAAATACATATTCTACATTCTACCTTTAAAACTGTTTATGATTAAATCTATACATAATAACAAAGATATCTCAAATTAGAAATCAAATATACATTTCCAAAAGTAAGTATACAAGTATTCCCAGGGGAGCATATATTGTAGCTTTTATATTATAAATTTTAATTTTATATCACATAATTATATAGGTTTGTTGGAGAATCAATAGTGAATACTTACTCTGCTAAATTAAAAATACGAACTATTAAAGACAGTTTGTATAGAAACATTTGAAGAACAGAATAATCACATTTAATCATAATTTGTTGAGCTATTGTCTATAAACCCTGATATCTATCTTGCATGCCAAATATTGTACACAATGAATTTAGAATTCATTAACTTTAATACAAATTCAGAGGGACAAACTGTGTGACAGAGATCTCTACAAATATAAAGGAAAATACATTGCTTTATTTTCTGTTAAAAAATTGCTAGTTTTGCAAATTGATTCACAAAAAAAGAGAAAGGGACAAGCTATGATTTTCACTGGAAGGAAGACTATCTATGAAAATAAGGTTGTGTTTTGCCAGTAGATAGGAAGCTAAGTGATTTGATTTTTATTTTAGCAATTATCTCTCATTAAAAATTTGCAAATGGACGCATGTATTTATTCATCAAATATGAATTAAGCAGGGTAGTAACACGATCTGATGATTTTCCCTTTCTTCTCTAGTAGTTGCTTAGTCATCAGGGTGTGGAATCACACCTATTCTCCTTGCTTGAGCAAGTTGAAAGTCATCCTCAAGGAGAGGATGACAACATCTTAAGTGGAGAGATAGGAAAACAGAATTTCAAATGGAAGACAACAAATAGTAAATAAAATAAGAGATATAATAGACATTCTGCAGAGAAGAGTTGTAATTATTGGTAAGATAAAAAGTGTCATAATTACTTGATCAATTTCGTTAGCTACAAACATGAACACCCTACAGATATTTTTATAATTTCAGAATCCAAGGAAAAGGGTAGACTGTTATTTTTAATTATAGTAAATATTTTAAAAGACGGTAGTTGTCATTGATATCACAATTGAGTATTTGGATTTTAAATTAATTTTCTATAAATTTAATTTCTAGTTATCAAGAACAATGAATAGATGATTGGCACATAAATAGGTAGATAATAGATAATGACATAGACAGAAGGAACAGACAAATACACACTGCTATTAATTTCTGTCAATTTTGAAATTTTAGAAAAATTAGAAAGTAAATATCATATATACACATATAAAATACTCTTGAAGTTTTGTTCTATTTCCCCAGACATTTTTTTCCATGTCTAATTTTATTTAGAATCATTTAGAAAAGCTACTTTCCAGATTAAATATTTTTCTTTCTATTTTTAACAACACAGATAATTTTTTAAAATATTTAGGTACTTAGGATCAAAATTTAGAACGCTGACAATTTTCTGGTAAAATACCTTATAAATTTGTATATTAGTCTCAGTAACACATTATTTTCCATTATCAGCATTTACATTAATAATTACATTGTCCATATATTTGCATAAATTGTATATCTTTCATCTATATTTCTAGATGGACAAGTTGACATAAGTCAAAGAGAATTGGATTTAGGATTTGAAGACCAAGTTCCTGTCTAATTATTCTGTCTAATTAACTAAGACTTAGTTTCTAGATAATTATGTGTGATGCCTGAAAGAGTATTTATCTGCTCTGAGGTACATGTATTCATTTATTTCTATATTCCTGTAATACATATTGATTAGCTCTATGTATCAGATTCTGTACTAGGCACTATTAATACAATGGCAGGCAATTTAAAGACTCGGTTCTTTGCTTCTAGAACTGTCTAATACAGTGGTCTCTAAAGTGGGATGCATGCACCCTAGAAAGTGTGCAATATACTTTATAGGGAACAAGTAGAAATATGAAAAATAATCTTTATGTTTGTGATTATCTCATTTTAAAATGTTTTTATAATGTTTTATACTATGTAGAAATGCATGTTTGTATTGGTATATTAGCTTGAAAGTCTTTTGTTAATAGGATTGTGCTATCAAACAAATTCAGAGACTGGATTAGTATAAGGAAAAGAGTTGAATGAAATGAAAAATTTTATTATAGCCAAGGACAATATAATTTTTAAAGAAAGACTGAAAAATTTTTTGGCTTGGACGTTTTGAAACATCACACACTTGATGTCCCCTGTAGTTTTATAATTAAGCATCAGTTTATACATAGTATGTTCTAGACACATTTCCAAGCAATTTGTTTGAATTAACACATTTAATCTTCACAGCAACCCTGTTTGGAAGGTATTCTGGTTTTTATCTGACTTGTAAGTGTCATTCAAATTCAGGTAATCTGTCTCCAGAGCAAGAACTCATATTCGCTATGGGAGCCTGTCTCTCACATGTCAAGTTTATTGATAGAGTGCAGTGATAATAGCAGATCTGGAAATAAGTATACTATTTGTAGTTTTAATCTATTTTTCATTATTGCATATTTATATTATGTCATGAGATAGGCAGTCTTTCTATTCTTGTGAAGTACATCTTTCCCCACAGCGTTAATTTATGGTTTTCTGATTGTGTCCTTTTGAAATGCTATTTGAATAGTCATTAGAGATTGAGTCAGATTTAAACCTTACAATGTGCTGAGCACTGCATCAGGACCTGGAAAAATGGAGCCTATTGAGATAAATTCTCTACACCAATAGGAAGCTCAACTTCGCACTGAATATTAATATAACATTTAAAATTATATGTAAAATGCTGAATGAAAAACCTGCACCCCTCCTTCAGTAAAATTTCACTCTATTTATTAAAACTGATTTATATTTTATATACTTTGGGGTATATCAAACTTATTTTGGTTTTTATGTCAATTTCAATAGTACATAAAGTATTATTAAATCAGTGTTTAAGTTGCTTTCAGAAAGCACTGAGAATTTTATATATTTTGTATTGAAACCAAATATTGACAAGTGTTTTATGTGGCTTAAGTTATAAGTACCTATTGTGGGTTAGGTGCTAGAAATGTAATAGTGACTAAAAGCACACAAGTTCTCTGCCCTCATGAAACTTATGGTCTAGCAGGAAAGGTAGGTGTTGATCACTAAGTGTGTTGTATTAGGTCCCTTGAACTGCCATAACACAGAACCACAAACTGGGTGACTTATAACAACAGAGTTTATTCTCTCACAGTTCAAGGCTAGAAGTAGGAAATCAAGATATTGGCAAAGCCTCTGAATCTCTAGGGGATGGCTGTTCCTTGCCTCTTCTAGCTCATGTAGCTTCAGGCATTCCTTGGCTTGTGGCAGCAGAACTTCAATATCTGCCTTCATGTTCATGTGATGTCTTTGTTTCTCTGTGTATATGTCTCTGTCTTCAACTGACATTCTCCCTGGGTGTCTTTGCTTCTTTTCTTATGACAACACAGGTCATTATTGGATTAAAAGCCCAACCTAGTCCATCTTAATCGTCTTAAATAATTACATCTACAAAGACCCTATTTCCAAATAAGGTCATTCTGAGATACTGAGAGTTAGGACTTCAACATATCTTTTTGGAGAACACAATTCAACCCATAATACTTATCATTGCAAACTATCTTAAGTGCCATGAAGGAAAGGTACAAGCAGAATGAGAGCATGTGCAATGGGGAATGGATCTAGTGTGGAATGTAAGGGATGTGGGATTCAGTCAGAGAAAACAGAATGGGCATGTGACTTTTGGAGAGAGGAAGCTCAGCATCTTTAAGAAACTGGAGGAAAACCACTATGACTAGAGATTGAGGTCTTGGTGAGGAGTTGGTGGAGATGAGACAATAGCAGTGCATAAGTCGAGAAAAAGCAAGATATGGGTTTCCTTATGAAGGTGAACTGAGCAAACGATCTAATTGCATTTTGCAAATATTGATTCAGCTCAGTGTTGGAAAAGATAGCATGAGGAGGGTACAGTAATGGATGCAGACACAGCAGCTAAGGGGCAATTGCAGCAGTCTAAGCTAAAATGGCTTGGATTAAAAGAACATGTTCTGAGAGATGTGTACAGCTTTAAGATACATATACTAAACAAAATCAACAGGATGTATAATAAATGGTATGTGAGGAATGAAATCAAAAGATGTGCTGAGAATGCTCCTAAATTACTCTCTTATAGCATGTACAAGTATGAATACCACTCACTGGCATAAGAGCTAGTGATATAAATATTATAAATATTATAAGTGTGTTTTTAAACATGTTGAACAAGAAGTACTTTTCACAAATATTTCAGGCATGTAGTTAGATACACAGATTTAGAGGTCACAAATAAGGCCTGGGTGAGGAGATATATGTTGGTAGTAGCTTTCCCATCTCTACCTGAGGACCAGGCCTGGGATTTAGAAAGGACTTATGATGTGCACTATTGGATAATCTTTGGACACAAAGCTAGACCTTTACTTCTTTAGTGAAATTAATTCCACCATCATTATAAGTTTTCAGTAGAAAAGAGAATTCTGCTCTTTTTTTCCACTTTGAGTTGTAAGTTGACTCTTCTTTTCCAGTTAATTCTTAAATTCATTATTATCTTATTCATTTTTGTCTTAAATTCTAAAAGAGGAGATATGATGTCTTCCCATGGACATTCATTTATGCTGTATCTGTAGAGATTACCAGTGACTTTCAAAAACAAATCCTCTTTGGAGGATGCTTTTCAGATCTGTGATACTAAGTGTATATGAACAACACAAAAACACTATAAATGAAAGATCTAATTGATTTGTAGAGGATGTGTGTGTGTTTGTGTGTGTATTTTAAGATCAACTAAGAGTGATTCACTTTAAATTATTCTTAGAGACTAATTTAAATAAATAAGCATAAAAGAAAACCAAGGAAGGAAAAGGATCTAGAACTAGGAAACATATTCTAAAGAAAATCTTTAGTAAATGGAATGCCATTCAATTATTGCCTATAAAGCAAACTAGAAAACAGCGTTTGAAGAAGGGGGTACCCACATGACAAATATGTGATACTGCATTGAGAAACCAGGAATTGGAATAATCTGTTCCCCCTATCAATAGCAGTACTACACAAACTAAAAGGCATATGCTATTAGAGAGACAGAAAAAGTCATTCTCTTTATTTGCTGGAAAAGTGAGTAGTGGGTATGTGAGCAGAGAGTACTTTGTAGTGTTCCGTTCTTTATTCTAGCCATGGAAGAGGTAACCAAAAGTCGAAACATTATCAGCTGTTCCTTAATCAAAACCCATATAGTATTGTGTATGTAAGACTTCACACTCAAAATTCAGAAGTAAATGAAAGGTTAATATTTATAAAATATTAAGAGAATGAAATACTGTGGGCGTTACAAGATGTTAGAAATAAATTTTTTAAAGGAAAAGTCTGACAGGAAATAAGAAACAAATGTGTACTTTAATGCCTGCATAAAAGAAAAAACAAGCTCTCAAATATAAAATAAACAGAGAAATATTCCCTAACTGTGCACCTTTTGCTTTGGATAAAACTATTGTATTCAGAAGAATAGTTAACAGGATTTGGAAAAAATACAGAAATTATTCAAGACTTCTTGAGTATTTTGTGTTGTTCTACTAAATATATGTAAATTCTAAACAAGGACATGCCACATTTTTTATTTTCGTTATGTTAGTTGTTCCAAGAAACATTTGTTTTATTGACTTTTGTGTATTTCTTAGGATCAGATTAATGGTTGTCAAAAAAAACATGCCAAGTTTTCATAATTTAACCTGCTGAGCATTACGATAATACACATTTTTTAAAGTAATTTAATATTTTATTTCTTTATTTATTTTTGGCTGGGTTGTGTCTTTGTTACTGTGCTCAGACTTTCTCTAGTTGCAGCGAACGGGGGCTACTCTTTGTTGTGATGCATGGGCTTCTCATTGTGGTGGCTTCTCTTGTTGCAGAGCACGGGCTCTAGGCACACGGGCTTCAGTAGTTGCAGCACGCTGGCTCAGTAGTTGTTTTTCGTGGGCTGTAGAGCGCAGGCTCAGTAGTTGTGGCACACGGGCTTAGTTGCTCTGAGGCATGTGGGATCTTCCCAGACCAGGGCTCGAACCCATGTCCCCTGCATTGGCAGGTGGATTCTTAACCACTGCGCCACCAGGGAAGTCCAATAATACACACTTTTAAAAGATGATGTCCAAACCCATTATTTAACACAAGTGGAAGGCCATTACATTTGAAAGCATGATTGTCATTATGGTGTCCATGATCTTAAACACACACACACACACACACCCACACACTCCATATGGAATATGTGGCAAATGTCAATAGCAAGATTATGAATGTTGGATTATGAATGGTGGATAGGTTAAATGCAAACCATTACTCAGATATGACATTCCACTAGGCCCCAAAAGTTAAGTAAAGAATCTGACTTTAAGGGGAAAACATAATCAGGAGACACTTACAGAACAGTATCAAGAAATCAATATGTTTATTTGGACAATCAGCCAAACAGGCTGAGGATTCTTAGATATGTCTAGTTGTTCCAGGACTCTTAACAGTCATGTCAGGATTCCCTGTAATTGGTTGACAAGAGTAGTTAAAATAATGCTGGTCCATTGACCATTTGTAATTACCAGATTAGGTAATTGTAGATTAAAGCAGTTTGGGCTCCCGTTTTATTCAATACTATAAGAATGGTTGTGCAACAATGTTAATGCACTTAATGCCTGTGAGTTTTGTATATTTTACCACAATAAAAAATAGGCCTAAAAGTGCTATAACTATGTAGTCTAGCTGTAAATACAATGCTTCTAGCCTTCTGTGGAAGTTTCTCATCTCACTTTGGTACAAATATAATCTTAAGTATCTAAATTCCAGTATTCCCATGAAAATATACATACATGTCTCCATGTGAGGGATGTAGTAAGTCTGTGTCATATTTTTGCAGAGACCAGCAATGAATATAAAAGACTGAGTTCATGTGCCAGCTTGGATTACTTACAATCTGGAGAAAACACATACTTTCATATGTTTTTGAATTATTCATAATGTAAGTTCCAGGTTGTAATTAAAAAATGGGACTCCATCTGTAGTGTTCTAACTTGTAGAATTCTATAGTAGATTTCTTTCCTTCTACGAGGACCTGCTATACTTTTTCTTCCTAAACATCTATTTCCCGTTTGTTTTAATTATGCAACATTCATCATGAAAAGTTGGTACCATTCAGAAATAATTTCTGACATTTATAACAAGGAAGAATAGCAGCTGATTTAATTAATGATAAGTAATGCTGCATTGTAAAGTTTGAAAAATCTACCACTTTGGTGAATGGGGGTGGGTGAATGGCATGTAAACTGCTTCTGCATATTGGATTTCAGTATTTTATTACTTATAGCACTAAGTGATTGTTCCATCTGTGTTGGGAATGTTCTCCTATTGCTTCTAGTCATTAAAATAAGCAGGATACTTTTATTATAGCAAATGATACTTATGGTATTAGCAGAACAATTCAATCTTTCAGATGTCTGAGTTTTTAATTCAAGACCATCCAGATGAAACTATTAAGGATCAAGCTGATGGGGGGGAAGACAGACATGATAATAAACGTGTGTCAATTCTAATAATACAGTGTGAGGAATATAATTTTTAATTTTATATTTTATAAAAATGTCAGTTGCCAGATTATAAAAAAATTGTTAAGCGCTTATTATTGCTTTTCTACCTTTCTTTTTTCCACAAGAGATTCTATGTGTTAAAATTCATTGGAAAAGTATAGTAAACTTGAAGCTTTAAAATTACTGTATAATGTAATATTTTACATTCAGGTTGATAAAGAACAGTTATCATCTGGATCTTATCAAGATAACCTAGAAAGTGACTTATTATTCTTGTTACATACAGATGAATACAACACAAATAAGTTGTTATTTATAATGAAAAATAGAACACACAGATGGATGTAGAAGTAGATAAATAGCTAGATAAAGAGGCACAATTTTAAGGTGAACAGATTTTCATAAAAGATTTTCATTAAGATTTTCATAAAACTTGTTTCAAACTACTTAGCTTTTATAGTATAGGGTTGAGTGGAATAAGTTAATGTATATGATATTATTTTATTACCATTTTATCCGTTAGTAATATGTATAATCTTGCATCAATTTATTTTGAGCAATATTGCTAGTATTTACCATTAATATTATTCCTTGAGATGAATTTAAAATAAAAATTAAACACAACTTATTTTATTTGAATTTTCATACAACTAAACAACAGCAGATCTCCTAACAATGAGGATTTCTTAATATACAATACTTGGAGGGCAGAATAGTTTTACAGTCTTTTTGCTTATAATGGCCTAGTTTCTGTTGTAGTGATTAAGTTGTATTTTGAGTTCATCTTCAGTAGTGTATTGCCAGCATTGTATGAAGTAAAAATGTTCATTTAACAGATCTCTACATGCCATTCTTCTGTTTTAAACTCTATTAAAGACTATAAAAACTATTGAGTGAATTTGTGCTTTTAGAAATTTTAAAGCTATTTCGGATACTTAATACCTGATATAACTTAGAATCCACAGTTTCATCCTAAACTTAATAACCTTGGAAAATAGTTTTTCTTCAGCCATGTGAAAAGATACATACATTTTACCATAAAAATTATTTCTGCATCTGAATTACATAGAAATAGAATACCTCCAATGTTCAGAATATGTACTCAACAGTTAAGAAATGATTATGTTTATCTATTAATGCTGTTCTCTTTACAGTTTTTTGTAGTGTCACAAATCCGGAAATGACATCTTTATGACTGAAAGTGAGAGCATAGACCCTAGCCACTGTATTTGATTACCAAAAGATCAGTTTTAAAACAGATCCACAATGTAGAATTAAACAACTAGTGTACCTTAAAAGTATTTTGATAGAAAGAAATTATACTAATAGGAGTTATTTTTCTTTCCTTCAGTTGGTCATTTATACAAATAAACAGTTTTATGTTGTAAAAATTAAGATGACTATCAGCAGAAAAACAAGACATTCAAATACAATCATATATCTGTGTTATATAACATCAGAAGATGAGAATTAAAGCCCATTAACAATAAATGCATATTTCTTTATCAATAGATAAAGTTATAGTATCTCAGATGGGTCTCTACATGAAATCTCTCCCAGTGTCTAATTTAGCTCCAATTACAATGAATCAACATTCAGTTAAACAAAACACGTGTTTTAAGATGGTGCTTAATGCTAGCAATCTAGTCTGGTATAATGCCAGTGGCAGAGAAGCCTAAATAGGAAATTCATTAATTATGCTCTGTTTACCATTTTATTGTCAACTCTTATCACTAAGATGATCTATCTTGACTACTCTAGTTACTGCATGAAAGTGAATCATAATACAATTGAATTTAATCAGTATATCAAAATTTTTTATTTGTGCCTTTTCTAGAAAGAGTAAATATGTTGACTTATTGTTATCTAGAATGAAGATGAATTTGTATTCCATTTTAATTATATATCTCTCTAATTAGTTTGCTTTTGAGAGCTGTTTTGTTACACAGAAACACTTTGTTACTTAAACACTTTACATTTTTACTGAAAACTTTCACATCTGTGTTCCATTTTTCCCTAAACAAATTGTATTATTTTTCAGAGATCTTGCCTTGAAATGAATTGCATCTACAACATTCCCACACTGAGCCAGTCTAATAATTAGTGTGAGCTTGACATTTGTTAGATATTATTGAACGTATGAATAAATATACGATATAAATCTTACATGTGTAAGGAAGGGGGAAATAAGGTATTTAAATAATTTGTATTAAGTATTATCATTTCAAAGTTTGCTCTGATTATTAAGCATTGTTTAAATTTCCTAGATAACTAAAAGAGATTAGGGATGGATTCATTCTAGGAAGCTGTTCAAGTTATTGTCTCAGCTGGGTCAAAAGCCCAGTTCTTGAGAACTACCAGACTTGGAATTCTGAATTCATTAAACCAATATGGTAGTGAAGTGACCTTCAACTTCCCATCAGAGTTTAGAGGGAATGTAAACAGGGAAAGGAGAACTGGTTCATTCAATATTTATTCAACATGGAGTTTCCCACATATACTCGTCACAGGCTCTGGAAAAAATGGTGAACACAAATAGCCCCTCTTTTTACTTCATGGAACTTGCACCTGCTGAATTAGGCACTAATCCAAACAGTTACAAAAGCAAATCTAGCATTGCTGTTGTTATAAGAGCTTTATAAGAGAAGAGCTTTGTGCTATGAGAACCTCTAATAGGATTTGCTGTAGCAGGTACATAATGAAATTCTCTTCGAGATACACTTTAGATAATAGCATAAGGATAAGTAGTAGTTAACTTAAAGTGGAGTGAAGGATTGAGGGTGGAGCAAAATATCACTGAATATCCCGTATCAGAAAGAGAGCATGGTTTATTTGAGAAGCCTGAAAAAGACATATATAGCTGAATTAAATGAAGAGCCTTGTTTAATATGAAATCCCCAAAATAGGTTAAGAACCAGATATGCAAAACTATTCACAAAGGACTATACAAAGTTTTACTTTTCCCTAAAAGCAATGTGTTCATATAAGCCAGTTCTGAATGGTTATGGGCATGACTGTGAAACCACTATATTTGTGTTTTTAAAAGTTCTTTCTCGCTACGGAATAAAGAATAGAAGATATTCAGTGCATGTGATTTGGCTATATATAAAACTATTGCAGTAGTTCAGACCCATAATGAGGGAAGTTTGAACTTGAGTAAGGATGTTCAAGACGGTGAGAAGACCATGAATTCAGGGATAGGGGTAGTCATCATGACTGGGGGATAACTAGAACTGGAGAGTAAAGGTGGAAAATGTGTCAAGGATGATTTTCCTTATAGCAGTGCCTGTGACCTGAGACAATCAACACTGAAAGAGGACTAATCTGAGTTTACTATGTTATAAATACTTTGATTTGTCTCAAAATAGTAGCTTTATTTGTTTTGTTTTTGCATTAGTGTTTGAAGGTGGCAAAAGTAGTGGATTATGTAGAAGGATCCAGAAAAATTTGGCAAATTCTTGATTTTACCCCATGTTTCCATGTACATCATTCCTTAGGTTTCAAGGAAGAAAGCTATTTTTACTTCTAAAAGGATGTGGGAAAAAGGTATCTAGGTCAAAGGAGTGGAATGCAAAAAGAAAAGAAAATTAATAAACTTAAGGAATTAATACCTTGGTAAATTTAATTAAGTTTTATGTTCAGATATTGTAGTTTTGCTTAAAATTGTGTAACACAATGCAATAGAACAATAAGCAAGTTCCAAGTCTAGTTAAAATATTGTTAACATGTTTAGTTTGTTTTCTAGTAGTGTACAGAATTATTCTAAAATGTGAGGAAAATAAAATAGCCGAGTATGCATATTACATAGAGAAAAATAGGTATTTTATTTCAAATAAATTTCAAATAAGCAAAGGGGAATACTTACATAGGTAAGGAGGTATTTATATAGGTATGTAGGTAGGTAGGTAGATAGATATAACAAAACCAATGGAAGGCAAGAAAGAAAACATAAATCAAGCATAGTTACTACATGAGCACTACAAATAAGGTGGTAGAAATACTAGAAGTATATTAGTAATTCCACTAATTGTAAAAGTAACTCATAAATAAAGCCACAGTTTTATTTTTTTTAATGTATAATAGTTTAGCTACACCTGAAATAATGTCAGTAGAAGTATTGAAAACAAAGGACAGAAAAAAGCTACTTTAGGCAAACGTAACCAAAAGTAACTCATATATCAATATTGTTATCATACACAATAGTATTTAAGGCAATATTACTAATGATGAAAGTAACAAAACACCAACAATAATCATTAATACAATTTCATCTAACAAGATAGTCAGATAAAGCTGAAAATTAAAGAAGATACTGATGAGCTGGACAATCACAGTGGGCATTTTTAATATGTTTCATTCAGAAACTGATAAATCAAGCAACAACAACAAAAACGTTAGTAGGTATATAAAAGACTTAAAGAACACAATTATAAGGTTGACCTAGTAGATGCTCACATAATTACATAAAATATTTATTTTTGAAAAGCACTTATGGAAAATTATAAATATTAATAGCTTAAAATATTTGTCTAAACCTCAAAATTTTCAAAAAACTATTAACATATGCCAAACTCAAACTTTTCAAATCTGTAAAATAGACTTTTGAATCCTGATCAAAATAAGTGAAACTCTTCTTCTAATAGATTAATTTTAGCCTCTTACTCAGAATTAATTTTCAATGGGAACATTATTGTTAATATTTGTATTTTAATGGTAAATATGTATCTTTGGTAATCCTATTTTCAAAGTCCTCTTAGTCCAGTTCATCTCATTTAGAATTAATGGTACAGAATTGTGGCATTTCTATTGCATGTTGGTGGTACATACACATGAGTTTCTTTTTGGTGTATACCTAGAAATATAATGGCTCAGTGCAGGGTATGTACATATTCAAGTTTATGAGGCAGTGTTTTCCAAAGAGGCTGTACTAGCTACTTTCTAAACTACAGTAGGTTGGAGTGTTTGTGGTATTATATATCTACTAACACTTGTTATATATGTGAATTTTTCCTTATTTGGTATATGTGGATTGGAATCCCATCTTGGTTTTAATTTTCCTTTCCCATATTTACATTATCTTGATTGTTTGACATTTATATTTATTGTATATTTGAGTGTTCCTAATTTGTGAAAATAAATGTATTTTGCCTATTGATATTATTCACTTGTTCATTGCCATATTGAGTTATGTCTTGTTGCTGTTGACTTAGAGGCATCCTTTAAATGCTCATGTTATAATTCTTTGTTGATTTAATGTGTTGAAAATATATTCACTAATATCTGCATTATTATTTGCTTTATTGTGCTTATATTTACCAATTTTTTTTGTATTTCTTGCTTTCTGCAAGTTGATTGAAAAATTATTCCCTAACCAGAAGTAATAGAGTCTTCCGTATCTGCATTGTCTAACATGGTAACGCTAGCATATGTAACTACTTAAATTTAAATTTAAATAAACTAAAGTAAAATGGAATATCAATTCTTAGTAGCACTAGCCACATTTCAAGTGCCTAGTAGCCTGTGGTTAGTGGTTACCATATTGAGCAGAGTAAATTAGAATATTTCCATTACCACAAAAAAATTCTATTGAGCAGAGCCGTTTTATTCTATCTTGTCAGAATTTCATTTTCTTTTGTTTTATTTATTTTTTGCCTTCACAGTTATGTGATTGGAACGTCATTGAATCTGTATATAGCTCACTCCTTAGGACCGTCAGTCATGTTCAAAAAAGATTGTGAGAGAACGAATATAAAAGACTTTGACTTCAACATAAAATATATTTTTGGTAGTTGCTGTGTGTGTGTGTGTGTGTGTGTGTGTGCGCGTGCGTGCATGCGTGTTTAAAGACCATTATTGCATTAAAATTTTTCCTTTCTGGTCTGTTTCTTGGACCTGAAACAGCATTTTTTCAACATTCCAATAGAAATTATGTTTGTCCACTTACATTTAGGGTGACTGTTATATTTGAACTTATTTCTATAATCTTATAATGTGCTATTTCTTTTTTAAACTTTTTCTGGTCCTCCTCCTACTTCTTCTTGCTTTGTTTTGCATTGGATAAGTTTTTAAAATGTATTTTTATATTATTTATCTAATTATCTAGAAGTTATGTATTTCTTTTATTATTTTGTTGGTTTTTCTAGGTACATTATACCCTGATTTACTTAACACATCCAAATGTAACTAATGGTTTTTCTTCATCTCAGATAATAAAAGGGTCTTAGAATCATTTAACTTTGCCCTTTAGCCCTCATCCTAGCCCCCATCTAGATTGTCTGTTATTGGTGTCTAGGATTTAAGTTCTAACCTGCTTCTCCAAATTAGACATGAGTATTGCTTCATAAAATAAATGATTGTTTAAATTATTTACAGACACATTCTTCTATCTGTTAACTCAAGATTTCTTCTTGCGTTTAATAGCTTAACTTGTGGCCAGTTTTTCTCTTCCTGAAAAATGCTTCTTAAAATTTAGTTTAGTGAGTATATTGTTTAATTAAACTCTATTTTTTCCATTTTTGTCTGAAAATATCTTTATATTTAAGTCATCCATAAAGGTAATTTTGCTATGTAAAGATTTTTGATTGGCAGTTATTTACCTCATCTCATTAAGGATATTTCTTCAATGTCTTCTACCTTCTGTTTTTCCTAGTGACAAATCACTGGCCAGATTAATTACTTTCTTTTTGAAGCTGCTTTATATTTTCTTATTGGCTTTTCTTAATGTCTCTTTGCCTCTGCTTTTTGGCCATTTCACTATGGTATGTTTAGATGTGGATTTCTCATTAATTAGCCTGATTGGGAATGGATGACTCCCAGATCTGATTGACATCTTTCAAATTTTCTGGAAAGCATTCAGTTATTATCTCTTTGAATATTGCCTTGTTATTGCCTTCCAGAGCTCTGTTTAGATGTGCATTAAGACTTCTCACTATTTCTTCAATGTAACGTAGTCTGTCTTTATATGTCTAGGCAGAAATATAAATAATTTATTTGGGTCATTTTTCCAGTTCACTGATTCGTTCATTAGTTCTATGTAAACTACTGCTTCATCTATCCATTAAAAATATCTAGTTATAATTTAAAGATATAGAAGTTGCATTTGTTTTGAAATTTTGCTTTTTCTTTAGAAAAAATCTTTATTTTTATTAAATTTGTTTCTAATAATTGCAGTAGTTGAAATCTTTGTATGTCTATTTCTGCCATTGTTTATATTAATTTTTATGCATGGTGCCTTCTCTATTTGTGTGCATATGTGTGTATGTATGAAGGTTTTTTTTTCTCTGTTGATTTGTTTCCTATTATAATGAGGTACTAATTTTCTTTTGAACTTCATTTATTGGCATTTTTTATGTCCTGAGTTGAAGTTGAATTCATATGGTGTTTGCTTCTGTCTGCCAACTTGGGACAATTTTAAATTAAATTCTTTCAAATAGCTTAGTTTTGTTTTTTTGTTTTTTTTTAACATCTTTATTGGAGTATAATTGCTTTACAATGGTGTGTTAATTTCTGCTTTACAACAAAATGAATCAGTTATATATATATATATGTTCCCATATCTCTTCCCTCTTGCGTCTCCCTCCCTCCCACCCTCCCTATCCCACCCCTCCTAGCTGATCTCCCTGTGCTATGCGGCTGCTACCCACTAGCTATCTACCTTACATTTGGTAGTGTATATATGTCCATGCCTCTCTCTCGCTTTGTCACAGCTTACCCTTCCCCCTCCCCATATCCTCAACTCCATTCTTTAGTAGGTCTGTGTCTTTATTCCTGTCTTACCCCTAGGTTCTTCATGACATTTTTTTTTTCTTAAACTCCATATGTATGTGTTAGCATACGGTATTTGTCTTTCTCTTTCTGACTTACTTCACTCTGTATGACAGACTCTAGGTCTATCCACCTCAAACGAAATAGGTCAATTTCGTTTCTTGTTATGGCTGAGAAATATTCCATTGTATATATGTGCCACATCTTCTTTATCCATTCATCCGATGATGGACACTTAGGTTGTTTCCATCTCTGGGCTATTGTAAATAGAGCTGCAATGAACATTTTGGTACATGACTCTTTTTGAATTATGGTTTTCTCAGGGTATATGCCCAGTAGTGGGATTGCTGGGTCATATGGTAGTTCTATTTGTAGTTTTTTAAGGAAGCTCCATACTGTTCTCCACAGTGGCTGTATCAATTTACATTCCCACCAACAGTGCAAGAGTGTTCCTTTTTCTCCACACCCTCTCCAGCATTTATTGTTTGTAGATTTTTTGATGATGGCCATTCTGACTGGTGTGAGATGATATCTCATTGTAGTTTTGACTTGCATTTCTCTGATGATTAGTGATGTTGAGCATTCTTTCATGTGTTTGTTGGCAGTCTGTATATCTTCTTTGGAGAAATGTCTATTTAGGTCTTCTGCCCATTTTTGGATTGGGTTGTTTGTTTTTTTGTTGTTAAGCTGCATGAGCTGCTTATAAATTTTGGAGATTAATCCTTTGTCAGTTGCTTCATTTGCAAATATTTTCTCCCATTCTGAGGGTTGTCTTTTTGTCTTGTTTATGGTTTCCTTTGCTGTGCAAAAGCTTTGAAGTTTCATTAGTTCCCATTTGTTTATTTTTGTTTTTATTTCCATTTCTCTAGGAGATGGGTCAAAAAGGATCTTGCTGTGATTTATGTCATAGAGTGTCCTGCCTGAGTTTTCCTCTAAGAGTTTGATAGTTTCTGGCCTTACATTTAGGTCTTTAATCCATTTTGAGTTTATTTTTGTGTATGGTGTTAGGGAGTGTTCTAATCTCATTCTTTTACATGTACCTGTCCAGTTTTCCCAGCACCACTTATTGAAGAGGCTGTCCTTTCTCCACTGTACATTCCTGCCTCCTTTATCAAAGATAAGCTTAGTTTTGGAACATGCCCTGTAAAGTGAATATTGACACTTTTGGAGGATTAAAGTTTCAAATGATACATATAATTTTTCTTTTCCCCTTCGTGCAGTGTCGAGACAGATATTGGCAGTATTCCAGTTTGTCAACATTTAGAAGTGTCAGTTAGAGAAGGGTTGGGAAAGGAATATTGTATTTCTTGTCCTCCCTTGTTTGTTTGTTTTAGTGCAGCTGGACTAAACTAAATATAAAATAAACTAAATATGTTCCAGCTCAACTGAAAATTTCTTGTTATGTTCCACACCTTGGGTGCTATAGTTCCTGTCTTCTGTAATCTGTATGGTGTTAAACCTGTGGCTCAAGATCTTAGGTTTTGTAGAAAACACTCAGTGAGAATGCTGGCATTGGTACTTGCTTACTTCCTGGGTACCTGGTTTCCAGTTTTTTGATCTCTCTATTGTCTTTATGTTCATGGTAATTCATCAATGAATTTAAAATTATTTCCAATTTAAAAAATTTTATCCAGTGTTTTAGTTACCTCAGCCAGTAATTAACATTAATCTCTAAATATATATTTTCCTATAACAGAAATTATAACGTAAATTCCACTATCTAAAATTTTTATACTAGACTTTTCCTGTTTCAATTGTATGCTTACACTTATTGCATGTATCAAACCTACAAATAAACATTAAAAAAAATATGTGATATAGACATTGTTATTGAAAACAAAATTTAAAAATTTAATCCATTTTTTGAGAAAATTGATTTTCTCTTTGCAAGTTATAGGGTGATTCTTGAAGTTTTTTCCCCAGGTCCAGAGAAACGTGAATTTAGAGAAACAATTTAAAAATTGTTAAAATTTAAATTTAAAATTGACTTTTAAAAATTTGGTCCTATATTTTGTTCTTTTTACTATACTAACATATTACATGATCACTATGGCAACGAGATACTTAGAAAATTTAAAAATATAAGTTACTGAAGCCACCACAATAGGTTGTACTCAAGAGACTAACGGTTAAAATTGTCCACAAAATAAATTGCCAAATAAATTGTGAGGAATAAAATAAATAGCAAAATCAAAATAATTAGTCTTATGCTAAATTATATAATTTGCACTAAATACTTTTCTTATTGAACCATGTGTCACATTATGGGAAAAAAATTGAATGAGAATTATTTTCAAAACCTTAATTTCCAATGCATATCAGTTCATTTAAATTAATAATTTTATAATTTGTTAACCTAAGGATCTCACTTGCAAGAACTTTTCAGAAGTAAAGAATTCAAAACATTCAATTTTATGCATAAACATAGGTGTAGTATTAACTATATTAGCATACCTGAAAAAGAATCTGTATGCCAGGGGTATCATTAAGTATCCCTTAACACATCAAATTTAAATTTAGCCATGAAAATTATATGTGTAACGAATATGTAGCAACCTGAACAGTTATATAATGTTAGTAATATAATATTTAGGAAAGAGGAAACATTTAAAATATAAGATATGCTTGCATATGAACTGACAAGAAGAAAACAAAAAGGAGTGAAAATATTTATGTTGGCGTGGTGAAATTGTGTGTGCTTTTAAAGCATGCTTCATGTATTTTTATTCTGTTCTTATAATCAGGACAACCTTAGCATGTCATGTCTAAATCAAGAGAAACTTAATCAAGATTTACTGTTTTATTAAATATCCACATAGAATTATAAACATGTATTCTAAATTGGTTAGCTTACAAATTTATATGATGATGTAGCATAATTTTACATGTGAACCAGTTACCATTTCTAGAATATATGGTCTTCAGGCCAACTCATAAAATCAAATTTCCAAAATTAAAGGTCTAGGGAAAATTTCCTTCATTTTCAAAACTATATGTTGAAATTTTAAAATAAATAGATGACCAAAAGAAATGAATTCAGGATACTGGGAGTTGTTAGATGAGCTAAAAATAGAAAAGAGTTGTATAAAAATATAAAACTCTTACTTCAAAGTACAATTTCAATTTTATGTACCATTAAAATGGAAAACCTATTGATGTCCATTAATCATAATTGCTATAAATTATTATAATATTATTCAAAGCATCAATATTAATAAACTGTTATAATATTATTCAAAGCATCAATATTAAAAAAATAAATTCAGAACATTAATCTCTAATATGTCTGTTGATAATAATTGCATTGAATATTCTGAAGTTGCTTCTTGGACTAAATATCAAATGACTTTACTGAATATGTGTGTTCTTTTGAGCACAGAAGGAAAGAATATGTGTAGGGTGTGTAGTGTGATTATTAGTTTTGTTTTACTGAACATTTATGATGTCGGCATTATGCTGGGTGCTGTGGATATGAGGGTAAATTATCTATTAAGGAATTTACAAGTAGGAAGCAGTCACAAAATAGGAATAATATTTGGTCTGAAATCAATATATTAAAAAATGTCTTCAAGCAATTTCTGGCTAAAATAATGACTGAAAAGCAGTGTTGGTCTTTCAGGACCCATTTAGTCTTTTTTGAATCACTTCTTTATTGCTTAGTGGTTCTTTCAGTTTCTCATTTTTAACTATCAGGTTCTCTGCACTGCAGCAGGTGCCAGTGAGCTCAAGATAAAATCTAAGTGACTGATAAGGACTGGTATGTTACATTCCTAAGGGATTTTTCTACTTCTCCTAGATTTATAGATTTTTTTTTAAACTAAACAAGATCCTAGGATAATTTTTTCAACTTCTATTCAGAAATTTGAATACTGAGGTCCAGAGAGAGGGTGTCACCTGTCCAAGGTCATTAGCTATTAAGTCATAGAATGAGGAACTGTCCGTTCTCCATTTTAATATGGGTAAGAAAACTTAGCTAAACATTTCCTCCTGATTATTTACAAGAACCTCTTGATGCCAGACACTTTCTTTAACCTCTTACTTCTTCAAAGAAATAATGTATAGAAATACAGGAAGGTGTAATACAACCCTCTATGTGTTTTCTGTTCCAGGTTAAAAAAAAAAAGTGATCCAAAATTCTTTCCATTACAAAACAATTGGTTTTAAATGCAACCCTACACAAAAGTAATATTAAAAGAAAATTCTAAAGATATAAAAATCCAAGGTTTAGTCTACTCATCTATCATTTATAATGGAAGCAGTGCAACTAATGATCCATTCATCATTTTGAAAATCTACTTCCAGTATATTAGGCTGCTAAATGCCTCAAGATCCAAGGGACTGGAATGAGGCTATTGTATTAAAATAAAGTACTTTAAAGTTGGAAAGTGCAAAAAATAAAGTCTTTAAAATTTTCAAGAGCTATTGAGGAATTTATAAGTACATTTTAAAACACATAATACATAAATGAAATAAGCCATTGAAAAATAATTTTTTAAATGTTTGACTATAATTAAAACATGAAAGAGAAGTATTTTATGGTACTCTTTACAAATTAGATTTAAGAAATATGTGATACAATGTTATGAAGATATATTTTTAGCCTGTGGAAACATTCTAATAACTGTATCATTGTTGAATTAAAACATACTGAAATTTGATATGACCTTAGATAATTTTTAAAAGTAGTGCTGGATTGTATGTTAATATATTGAATATATATTTTAAAAATATTAGCAGCCATCCAAGTATCTCAGACCAACCTGTAAGCCTTGTACATGGCTGGATTTCTGTGAAATATAGTGTCTCTAGGCAGTGAAAACAAACTATTTATCTAAGCAGAGCGTGGAAGGAGTCTACACCTCCTTCCACTGCCCTGTCTCCCAGGGAAAACAAAACAATACTGGAAAACAAACATCAGGAATATATTCCAAACAAAATATAGGGGCTTTGGAGTTACCCATTATTGCACTAGCTTTCAATACTGTAAATATGTTAAAGTGCAAAATATGGTGCCTGCTTCATTACATTAGTACATTATTCTAGGTAATAATACTAACAGCCACTTTAACTGTAACTGATTCTGCATTATTTAATAAGACTTATTTAATGCTAAATTTGGGGGCTTTTTCAATATATTGAAAATTAGGATAACACTGTCACTGGTCAAATAAAATAGATATAGTCAACATTATAACCTATGCTTGGTACATAGTTAATATCAAGGTTGAAGGTAGAGATTTATCCACATTTTTCCAGATAAATTAAATGAAATTTGGGAAACAGTAATCACATTGTTAAATTGATAAGTTGAATTTTAATCTACAGGTTTCTATTTTTCCAATCCAAAAAATGGATAATTTTGGCTTATGAAACAAAAAGCCAAAACCAAACGAAAACAAAACTGTTTTCTATATTGAAATAAAGGTAAATAGTATATTAAACTAGCAAGAATTTAACTTGTTAAACCTCTGAGGCAGGACACTTGGATTTGGAGAATATAGATATAAAGTTATTTAGATCAAGAAAATAGATTCCTATGAAAAGGATTGAAGTAGATGAAGCGCTAGCATATAGAAGCAGGCATATAAAGTCAAGTAAAATATAAAGATACAAAAGCTCACTGCTTGCCTTAGAAACATTACTAAGTAATAGAATATCAGACTTGACAAGACAGTTAAATATCCACACTGGTGTTAGAAACTGGGTACTTTTACAAGTGGTTAGTAGGAATATATAATGATACATCATTTTTGCAATCAAATAAGGAAGTATCTATCAAAAATGTTAAATGTTCATACACTTTACTACAGTAATTCTATTTGTAACAAATTTTGACTAGTATTCTCTAGCAAGGTATAAATATTACATAGTTTCATATTTTTAATCAGTGAGTTCAACTATATTCTGCTCTATTAGTCTTCACTCCCCTTTAATGACTACGTTGGCAGATTCTACTACATTTGGTAACTTTTAGTTATACTAAATACCATTTAGTTTTTATTGTCAATCTTACATTCACATAAAATTTCCAGACTACCTTATTTCATCTTACTAAACCTCAGCAGATCCAATTCAATTGAGTAGGAGAAGGGAAGGGGAAAAGAAAAGAGATAAGTATCCGTTTCCTTGTCTGGCCAAAATTGTAGCCTTTTAGTCATATATGACTCTTTTCAGTCTAACATTGACTACCTATAACATGCCTCTGTGTAGCAGATACTGGATATTGGGACTGAACTCTTAGAAAGGTAATGTTTGGTTGTTTTATTGCATGATCCTCTGATATGGGACATCCAAAGGAAGCTTAACATTTTTTACCTGACCTCAGCTTTGCTTACCTGGAGCCCTTCCTGAAACATCTTCCTATAGGCAACCTTCTTGAGTAAAGCTTCAGAAAGGTGGCTCAAGTCCTATTTCCTTCCATGGTGTCTACTGGACTAACAGGAAACTTATCCTGCATTGCTATTCCCAACAGTAAGCTTGTAAAACTACGTTTGTTCTGCCCCCTTTCTATCCTGCTACCTTTCTTAACTCTACTTTCTGTAATCAGGGGCAAATAAATGGTTCTACTGCTTAAGCAGAATTCTCACCTAGGAAGAGAGTGTCAGTTCTTCCATCTCGCGAATATCCCTGATCTGTGTAAGTGATTCTTTTGGGATTTTTCCATAAAGTGAGATGCTACAGAAGAGCTAGTTGGGGGTCCCCTCATTAGGATTACAATATTTCCCACCAGGCATAGGAGACCACAACACTTCCTTAGTTCTTTATTTAGATAAACCGGATGAATGGAAAGGGGTAATAATAAAATATTATTATTTGAATAATAAAATAAACTTATTCAAGTAGTGGCCTTGAATGGCTATATGCAGCCTTAAATGTTGGTCATGCTTCAGATTATAAGGTTGTTATGTTTCTTGTTTTGAGAACTAAAAATCCTACTCATCCTGATACTACTCTTGCAACCTAACCTAGGAATATAACCACACATGTACACAAAGATATTGATACAAATCTATATATTTTAACATTTTTTTTGTAAAAACAAAACAAGTAAAATAAAATAATGTAAAGTAAAAATAACCTGAATGTTTAATATGAGAGGATGAGTTGAAGTTAGCTTTACTCCTAACTTTGGAATTACCCCCTCATCCCCATTTGAATGTGTCCCGTCCAGGCTCTAGGATGGACCCTAGCAATGTGTTCATATAGCCATATGCTTGTAAAATTTGCAATAGTAAACTATTTAACTGCAGTTGGTTAAGACTATTTTTCATTTTCAATGTCCCCAAAATATAGGTAGTACCTTAGTGTATCTGACATTTCTTGTGCTGTGTAAAGTTTGATGGTTCTAGAAAAAAATAACATGAACAATCATCAGTAATAGCGAAATGGACTGAGGATAAAGTATTGACATTATAAAACTGATATCCCCCAAATTTCAAATTCTTCAATAAGTCAGTTGATAAGAATAAATTGCTTGGGCTTCCCTGGTGACGCAGTGGTTGAGAGTCCGCCTGCCGATGCAGGGGACACGAGTTCGTGCCCCGGTCCGGGAAGATCCCACATGCCGCGGAGAGGCTGGGCCCGTGAGCCATGGCCGCTGAGCCTGCGCGTCCGGAGCCTGTGCTCCGCAACGGGAGAGGCCACAGCGGTGAGAGGCCCGCGTACTGCAAAAAAAAAAAAAAAAAAAAAAAAAAAATTGCTTACAGAATTGTGTAGTTCAACACAATGTAGCAATAATTTACAAATTAACTTTAATTACTCTTTTGTATTCATTTTAATTACTCTTTAATTCATTTAAGTTATTCCTTATTTCTGATAAATTTTGTATATTTTAAACAGTTATCCATCATACCCAAATTCAGTTACAATAGAGCAGCCTTCATCTGGTGGAAGAGAAATAGAACACTTAATCTGTGTGTTAGGAATAATAATAGCCTCACAGATGTCCACATATTAATCCCTGAAACCTGTGAATATATTACCTTGTATGAGAAAAGTGACTTTACATATGTGATTAAATTAATGATCTTCAGATGGGAGATTGTCCTGGAATATCTGGGTGGGCCCAATGTGATCACAAGGGTCCTTATAGGAAAAGGAGACAGGAGAATCAGAGACAGAGAAGGAGATAAGATAACACAAGCAGATGTGAGTGAAGGAGAGAGAGAGAGACAGACAGAGAGACAGAGAGAGAATTGAAGATGCTGACCTGCTGGTTTTAAAGATGGAGACAAGGAGTTCAGGTGGCCTGTTTCCTCTAAAAAGAGGAAAACACAGGGAAATGGGTTCTCCCCAAGCTTTTGGAAAGAACACAGCTGTGCCAACACTTTGATATAAATAAACCTACTTTGGACTTCTGACTTCCAGAATTGTGAGGTAATACATTTGTGTTGTTTCAAGCAACTAAGGTTGTGGTAATTTGTTGCAGCAGCAACAGGAAACTAATAAAAATTGAAAGAAAGTATTTGTGGTATTTGTCAGCATTAAATTTCATTTATTGTTTATGTTCTTCTGAAGACTAATATCCATTTTGTTTGAAGTTTATTAGTCATTTTCTATTCTTTTTCTTTAAAAAAAAAGAAATGCTGTGTAAACATTAGACCAACAGAAAGTGGAGCTCCCCTTGCATAGAAGAGTGATTAAATTTTACAGCATCATTTTCTTCTTTTGAAATAATTAAATATGGTGTTCTGTTTATCAAATAGATTTTTATACTTTAGGAAATACTTTGGCAGAGACCTATAGAGCTTTTGCAATTCATTTGCTTCTTTAATTTTGTATACCTGTTGGGAAGATACTATATACACATTCAACAAGATAGTTTCTCTTCTTTGACAATACAACCACTTTCTTATCTAAAACAACCACATATCGTTTATCTAACACTGGAAAGGGCTTCCTATAGAAGTTTAGCAATTAAGTCACACCAGATGCTCCACTTCAAGAATAAGGAGTAGCTTGTCAGTAATATTATAAACCTGTCTACTTGTTTTTATTTAGAAGTCATTATGCACTACAGCAAAGTAACTAACTACCACTGTTTGAGGTACTATAATCACCTTGCATAGAGAGTCAAGTATGGGAGATAATAGTAATGAATTGTATATGGCGAAAGTATTATTAAAGAAAGCAAATAAAATATGTTCTCCACAGTCTTACCTTTTATACCTTAGTAAATTAACCAAATCTGAATTAGTTTATAATAGGTTGAGCTCAATGGTATTGATTAATTTAAAAAGTCAGTATCTCATTCTTAATTGCTGAAATATTCGAGCACAATTAAAATTTTTGTATATATCCTATTAGCTTTATCAAAATGCCCAGAGTAAAAGTGTGCAAGAGTTTTCTTAGTGTGAATCATAATGCCATTTCATCCTCCTGCCCTGACTTTGTTTTCTTGCATGCTAGTTTTTAAACAAACCACCATCTAAAACGGGTTATTTAAGGTCACAGATTTAGTAGCATACACTTATTGAAATAGTTGGTAGATAATGATACGTGAAGGAAATACTAAGAAACATTATTAGTTTTCAATTATTGTGCTTGATCAGAAATAAAAGAAAAAACACTTTTTTTCTGAAATTTCACTGTATTTAAAAACATTGGAACTGTCATATTTGTATTTTAAATTATTTTCTCTTCCTTACTTGGTTTTATAATTCCAATATGGGTTATTAAATAAAGCTTGAAATAAGTGAAAATTTTCTTAATATTTCAAAATAGGTCTTAGTTTTTGTATATGCATGGACATATACACTCACTACATAAATCACATAGAAGGAAAACAAATTGTTTTGGTGAACATTAGTTAAGACTGAAAAATTATAAATTTCTATTTAAATGTTCATTAACTCAATGCTTGGAATTTTATTTTAATGGTTCTTTCATTAAAACTAAACAAATACTATACTAGTGAAATATTCATTAATTTAAACTTCTTTTTCTTTTTCTGGGTGTGTGTGTGTATATGTGTTGTTCAATATAATTTTTACCCTAGTGCATATAATTTAATACATATTTGCTTTTCCATGTTAACATATGGTACTTTCTCTCATTTTATTACTCCTTAAATTAATTACTCTCTTTGAATTCACCGTTCTTGCTTATGATCATTATTTTTGTATTCAGTCTACAGCTATTCTAGCATAAAGTTTCAAAGTTATTTCTACTAAACTTAGAAAATTTCCACTTTTTTCTATAAATAGTTTGCTAATAATTCATGAAAAGCATTATTATGCATTGCAATTGGACATATCATAATACTCTTTTAAGAATAACAAACATTCTATGTTTAGTTTTTCTCATCTTTGTTGAATATGGAAGCATGGGCCAAACACTCCCAGGAAACAATACTTCTTTATGGAAGAATCTATTCATCCTCTCTGAAATCATGAATTTGACAAATTAATTATGTTATCTTTTACCTATATATATTATTTCAGCCCAGTTCTGCCACTGATGTTGGCAACATCTGAACAAAATGGCATTTGCATGCAATCATCTTTTTTTTAAGGACAAAGAACAAGAATTGAGAAAGAATATTTCTCTGTGGCCTGAAGGTTGTTAATCATGGAAGTGGATGTTTAGAGTGGTAGACCACACTGTGCCTGTTCTGAACGTTTAATGCCTAGTGAAGGAGCCTAGAAACAAAGATACCCCAGTAACAATACACACACATACTGGCCAGGTCTTGTTTTTTTTTGCGGTACGAGGGCCTCTCACTGCTGTGGCCTCTCCCGTTGTGGAGCACAGGCTCCGGACGCGCAGGCTCAGTGGCCATGGCTCACGGGCCCAGCCGCTCCGCGGCATGTGGGATCCTCCCAGACCAGGGCACGAACCCGTGTCCCCTGCATCGGCAGGCGGACTCTCAACCCCTGCGCCACCAGGGAAGCCCCAGGTATTGGTTTTTAATACCATTTCCCTCTAAAAAGAACTGGGACACGTCAGAAAAATTACTTATTCCAGAGCTGGCTCAGGAAAAATACAAGATGAGTCTGGAATATTTTATTATGAAAAGAAGTAACAAAGTGTTAAAAAAAATGATGGCAGCATGTGACAAGGGCACAGGGGCCAATTTAAGGGATTCATGCTGACTAAACCTGTGATAAATAGAGCCTCAAAACAAAGTATTGATGATACTGAATTAAAAACAATTTTAAAAAGTAGAAATCCATGAACTCAGTGGGTCCCAAAATTTGCTGCACATTGGAATTGTCTAGGGATCTTTAAAAATAAGGATGCCAAACAATTTAAAAAAATAAATAAAATAAATAAAAATAAGGATGCCGGGCCCTCACCTCAAGACATTCTGTTTTAACTGGAATGTATGAGGAGCAAAAGGGACATCAGTTTTCTTTTATATTTTCTTAAAATTTACTGTCTAATTATAAGTAATTGGGAAAAGAAGAAGAATATTTGTCTACAATGTATGTTTTTTGTTTTTGATGTTGATCCTCTTAAAGTAGAGGAAATTTGGGGGTTTTTTCTTACCTCCTTGATGAGATTAGGGAATTTGTATCCTCAATATTTATTATATTATTAAGTAAGATCAAACAAACATTTGGCGGCAAATTAGAATATTTTCCTAATTGGGAACATTGACTTTTTTTTTCAGAAAACCAGGATTTTCTACTTTGCCATAGTACACCTTGTGTCAGATTGTAAGTTCAAGGGTTCCAGTGGATTGTAAGGAATCAGAGGTACACAATAATATGACACCAGGGGTTAAATAACTTATCTTCACCTTTTAATTTTTTTTCTTCCCTTCATTTGCCCTACTATTTCTAGCAACAAGAACCTTGAACTTTTAGTGTTCAAGGTGTTTTTTCTTTTTTTAATCACGCATTTTAGTGGCACTAGTTTGGTACTTAAAGGTCAATTTTAGAAAAGACAATTCAACTCCAGTTAATTCCATTTTCATTTATCTACTCTGATTTACTTTTTAACCTTACCTGTTTTTACTAGTGTTGTTCTTACTAGAAATTACGTCATGTTATTATGCATTTTCATTCTTAATTTAACACTGAAATTATTTTGCATGTATGAAAGTATCAGAAAACTATAGAGGTCTTTAGATATGAATGTGGTAAATATTTTAATTTCCTCTACAAAGTGCTTGGGCTAGGCCAGAGTGTGGGAGATGGACTCAATGTGTGTGGTGTGTGTGTGTGTATGGTGTAGTGTGTGTTTGTTTCCTCAGTCATAATGCAAACTGTTCCAAAGAGGTCTTTCCACTCCACCTATTCTCTTTTCTATTATTTTTTTCAATACCCTTTTCTGTATTCAAGTAACTTAATGCTTCTGATTATGAAAGTTTTAATTATAAAAATCAAGTCCTGAAATACTTTGGGCTATTGAGATGGAAAGAAACATCTTACTTAACAATGGGTTTTATTTTTTAGGATATTACTTTTTTAGAAGTTATGATAAATCAAGTCAGAATCATTTTATATATATAGCTAAGTGTATATATATATATATATATATATATATATATACACATACTCACATATACTGTTGTTATTTGAATTCAATGGCATTTTAAAATTGCTTCATAATGATGTAACCCTGTGATTTCAACAGTTTCTGAAACAATATCAGTTTTTTAACCTGCAAATTATTCAAGTGTGTCTTATTTCAGTTTTAATTGCAGTGGATGGAGTTTAAAACTACTTTTAGAACTTGGGGCATTTTTCACTTTTAGGAGACCAATTTTAATCTGCTGTAGGTGGTTATTTTGGAACCCATGATAATTATATAGTAAATGAGGAGAAGATAAGATGTGAATTATTTCATGAAGTATTTTCCCCAACCTTGGAAGATATTTTAGGCAGAAGGAAATTTAGAACTACACTGAAAAATGCATAATGTTTACAATGATAACTTGAGACTTTCTGGAGAAAGAGACTGAGGAGAGCATTTCCAGTAAAGTCCTAATGATTATATTTAAAATGTTTCCATATTTTCTGAAAAAGATTGTTTCTGTTTAATAACTAGTTAACATTTTATTACTATATTTCATATATAAAACATGGAATACAGTATTATCAACTGAAATGAGTTATAGTCAGGTCTAATGTGCTAAAAATTTTGTTTAAAGCAGGAATGGAAACAATGCAGTAACTTAAAATAGATGCATGTTATGTACATTTCTACCCAGAATTAATATGTTACAAAATATTCTGTAGGCATAACACATCCTTCCCTGTACTTTTAGAAAATAACATTTTTAATGAATTTCAGAATTATTGTGCTTAACAATAATTAAGCTCTTTAGTTTAAACTAACCATTTTAATATAACTTTTACAAAGTTGTAACCAATGTTTTTCTGGGACACAGTAACCTAAGGATGCAACAAAATCTTAAAAGCAGGAATCAAACAAATTTTCTAATCTAGTACTCACACAAAAAGTTGAGAAATCCCTACTCCTCCATCCTACTCCATACCACTTAATTCTGGACCCATGGGAAACCAGAGAATGGTGTCCTTCTCTACGACTTCCAGTGATGGTCATGTGCACTCCTAGACGGTTAGGCTTGTGAGTATTGGAAAGAGTCTATTAAGTATCTTCCTTGTCTAGAGTTGGCTGTATAGATGCCCTGTATCCTGTAGAACTTGCCATTGCTCCCTGTTGCTGTGTGCTAATTATTGTCCCCCTGGCAGTCAAATGTCTGCTTCTTCCTGCCCAACTGTATAGGGCTGCTAGATTTGTTCAGGTCTCACAGAGATTTTGACAACACAACTCTTCATCTTATTATTTATTTCATCCCCTCCACTCATGGTTGTGAATCCCTTGAGCTATGATTAAGGAACAATCTGAATGATAGACTTGGTGCTTCAGAAATCACTCCTATCTGATGATAAGCAGACTTTGTAGGTGGATGAAGTTTACATCAGGGTCCATTGGTCTACCCATGGCCCAACAGTTATGTACAAAGATTTTGAGGGCTGCAAAGTTGAGGTTCCTATTCTGGGTCCTCGGTTCACAGAGACATCATAATGAGTAGTGTACGAAATATGTTAGATCTTTGGATATGTTTTTGATCATTTTGTGGGTATTCCTTAAAATCAGTACAAACTTCAAAATTTGAAGTTCAAAATAATTTCTATCATATTTTAGTTACATTTACACAATTGCTGAATATATAAATTTGGTCACACTATAGAACTTAATAGAATTGATGTTTATAAACTAAGGGGGATTTATTTTATCTATTACCACTGAATGTGATAGATAAAAGTCACTATTTCCAATTTTCTGCCTCCATTTTTCTTATTGTTTTGTGAGAAGAAAGAAGAATGGATGCTACAAAGTTATAATAATGATTGATATTTCTACCTTCATATCATCATTACTGCTTAGCATCCACCATACATATACCCAAAGGCTACATGCTCACAATTATCTTCCTGTACTCTTCTTCATGAGTCCTTAATTCCAGCAAGGTCAATTCAGAGCAAGAAGATTTAATCATAGACATCAAATTCCACTTTTAAGTTATAGTTTATACTGTTTGAATGTAGACTTTCTAAGAAAGGGAATCTAAATAGTCGATTGAGTGATCTTATGCTAGAATCATTATTTCATTTTTATATTTCAAAACGCATTTCTCCCTAATAAGTTCCATTTCTTGACAGGATATTTCTTCATCATAATCAAATATTTAAATTTTACAAGTACTAATGGACCAAAGGAACTCTTTCATGGTGATGTTTGAAAATCTTATGTTATATAAAAAGTGCTTTAAGAAAAACTGGGAAATGATGAATAATAATGTCACCTGCATTACTTAACTTGGAAGATTGCACTTTTAATATGCACTTTTTTAAGGTTAAGATCTTTAGAAGATGAAGTGCTTTAAGTGAAATAAATTTCACACAATTGCAACTCATGTTCTATGTTCTCCAAACAGTAAAACATATGTTCATAGTTGAGTTGTGTATGAGAAAATTGTACTGCTTGTCATTTCCTAGAAAGAAGATGGTCTAAATAGCACCCCTGCTTCTAGCCTTTCCCAGCTGAAAGAGTGTTTGGTCTGAAACTCAGGTATGTCTTCCATTTTCACTGTCACTAGGAGGACTAAGCCCAGCTTTTGTAATGTGGTCTCCAATGATTTGGAAACTGTTATCTCTTTAGACCCACTTCTTTCCTTTCCACCTTCATATTTCATCTTTACAGGATTCTAGTCACTTTTTGTATAAATTTACATGAAGTAATATTTAGCTGCATCCTTGGATAACAGATGCTTACTGCACTAAGTGATTAACTATGGGGCTTCAGCCATGACAGCCTCCTGAGGAGATTGAGTCATCTATTCTTGAAGTGTAACCTAACCCTAAGGAAGTATGATGCGTCTATAGGGCAGAACTTCTCTAACACTGTTTTAAAAGATCTTTAGGAAACTCTGAACCATAAGTATGTTAACACTTTTTGTAGTTCTTTATGTACCTACCTCGTGTTGTTCTTTTTCTTCATGGTCTTGTTTATATTGTTCTTTCTCATTGAAACACACACAAACTTCACTTTTACCTATTTGTCTGGTATCTTTCAGAACTCAGCACAGGCATCATCTTCTCTAGAAAGTCATTTCTTATTTATTTATTTTATTTATTTATTTTTGCTGTACACGGGCCTCTCACAGCCATGGTTGCTGGGCCTGCACAGGCTCCGGACGCTCAGGCTCAGCGGTCATGGCTCATGGGCCCAGCTGCTCCACGGCATGTGGGATCTTCCCGGACTGGGGCACGAACCCGTGTCCCCTGCATCGGCAGGCGGACTCTCAACCACCGCGCCACCAGGGAAGCCCAGAAAGTCTTTTTTTTTAATTTTGAAGATTCATGAGATGAACCTCCTCAGTAACACCAAAATATACTTTTTAAAACTCTATCACTACTCTTAATATATAGTTTTATGGTTCTTTACTTTTCTTGCTCCATTGGATATTGGTATTCTTGCATACTGAGTAGTTGTTGAATTTATTTTTAGATTTCTGGCAACTATCACAGTTATCAAGAAACGCTTTTAAGTGAGTGGATGAAAAAGGACAAGGCAGGAGATATTTTACAAATAATAAAAAGTTGTCAGATTTGACACATTTAAAATTCATCTGTATTTTAAGTTCTGAAGTTCTTAGATTTTTATTTTGGGAGAGGAGAGAAAAAGGAGAGTTCAAAGTAACTGAGTGAGCATATACATTTGGCCTTGGTAATTTCATAGATCTGAACTCAAGTACATGTCAAAATACAAATAAATGAACACATTTCTAAGAAATGAACATCACTAACATTTTCTACAAAAAAGAAAAGAGATGATAACCTTTATTTCATATGTCATTATTTAAAAATTACATTTTTACATAAAGTGCTTTGGTTCGGGGTGTCCAATTTTTTAAAAAAATGACTTATAGGTAGCTTCATTGGTGAATTCTACAAATATTTAAGAAAGAAATAGTACCAACACCACACAATTTCTTTCATTAAGTAAAGGAGTAAATGCTTCTCAACTTATTTTTGGTAGCCAGTGTTGTCTTGATATCAAAACTAGGCAAAAACAATACAAGATAAGTACAGCTCAGTCTTTCTCATGAACATGGATACAAATATTTTTAACAAAATACTAGTAGTTGAATAAATCAATAAATTAAAAGGATAAGACATCATGACTGTGACTAAGTGGGGTTTATCCTGGGAATGTGAGATTGATTTAACAAATAAAAATCATTTAATTCACTTTATTAGAAAAAACATATGATTACATATGATTGTTATTATAGACACAGGAAAAGATTTGGATGAAGTTCAATATTCATGTGTGATAATGGCTCTAAACAAACTAAAAGGAAATTCCCTATCCTGAAAAGGACATCTATGAACAATCCACAATTAACATCATCCACACAGATGAAAGTCTGACTTGTTTCCTTCTAAGTTTGAGAATAAGACAAGAATGTCCACTGACTTTTAGTCAGTGTTGTACTACTTGGTAACAAATTATAAACAACAAATACATGGAACAGTAGGCATAGATCTCAAAATATTATGCTGACAAAAGCTTCTAGACAAAGAAGTATAATGTATAGTGACAGAAAGCAGATCAGTTTTTGCCTGAGGCCAGGGGTAGAGTTGACTAGGAAGAGAAACAGGAGCTTTTTAGAGTTATGGAGATGTTTTATATTTTGATTGTGGTCACCATCAAGTGGATGTATACATTTGTCAAACTCATAAACACATATACTTGAACCGAGTACGTTTTATCCTATGTAAGTTATACCTCAAAATGTTTATTTTTAAAAAGAAAGTACATTGTTTTATTATGGTATAGAAAATGTATATCATTATATTTAATAAATTATTTCTTAAAGAGCATAGCCAATTGTTTCTTATATATTAGGGATTTGTAATTCTGCCATGAAAACTTCCAGCATGTGTCTTATCTTTATAGTATTTCACATTACTTTTCTAAACTTTAATTGCAACATATGCAGTAAGTGAGACTATTTTCCTTCATTATAGATAAGCTCTTTGTATTATGTTTTCTGCCTTTGTTGATTGCCTAGGATTAGAAATCAAATATTCTGTATTAATGTAAATTAGATCTTTTACCCCAACAAATTTGTTGGGGTAAAACAGAACACTGAAAGAATAAATCAGAGTCACAGTTCTCTCTGATTGATCTTATAATCTGAGATGTCACCTCCTTTAACCCCTTAACTCTTAATGTTTGTCTTTTCAATATGTACACACACACACACCCATGCACACACACACTCTTGATGCTTCTCATTCATGTGGCTAGGGTTTCTCTTCCAGTGCAGAATGGCCTCAAACAACCTACACATTGCAGTGTTTGAAGGCACTGTTGCTTTTTCTCAATACTAAGTTTAATTATGTAATCCCATACTATTATTTTATTTTTCTTACTGATTTTTTATGGCATTAAACTGTTTTAATGGGTTCTCTAACTTCATTACTTAGGAGAAACAGTGTTTCCTTTATTTTTATTTTTGTTTGTTCTTAATCTGTCCTCAAGTGCCCATCATATAACATTCTTGCCATACACCCAAAGCCTCTCCCCTCCATTATTTTTACTTCCCTTTCAAAGAATATTTTCACATTTATTGAATCTAAAACATACTAGCTAAGGGTATATTACTATTCTCTATAACAGGATGATGCTTCATATCTGCTTTTAAATATCCTTTTTAAAGATAAGGTTTGCTTGGTTCTTTAGACCAATGTTTACTTAAACTAATAGTTTTCAAAACACATTACTTAAGATATAACAGGAAAAAGAACTGTAGAAGTCAGATAATATATTTACTTCTTTGCCCCTCTTTTCTGTTTTCTTTTTTCCCCTCTTTCTACATTATCTTGTGTAGGCATATGGAAGCCAGTTGCTTAGGGAGCCAAGTTTCATTAGTGAATCTGGCAACATCCCCAGTTCATTCTTCTTACTACCCAAGCCTTATACATGCAACTTAGGCATAATAATTATAGAAGCTCTTGTGTGCCAAAGATGGAAGAAGTCTGAAGAGCTCATACCTGAGAGCACACTCTCAATTCTTGTTCCTATGTCTTATAAAGCTGGATTCTTAGCATTTTAAAATCAAGATCTTTTAGAATGATGGCCTTCACATTTTCTTGATACAATAGTTGTTGATGGTGTGATATATTTAAGAGAATTTACCTTGTCTGATATTAAAATAAATATAAAAACAAGTATAGTTCTGTTTTATTGGTTTACTATTTCTATAATGAGCATCATATTTATCTAGAATGGTAATACCAGATGAAAAATTATAGACACAGAACTTCACATTAGAAAAACACATCTATCCATTTTTTCTGACATAGCATAGAGGATGATATCCCGGTTGAAAATGTCACTTAAGGACTTGTTTATTTTCCTTTAAGCATTGAATACTTTTCTTTTTTACTTCTTTTCTTTCTATGATGAAGTACAGCATGTTAGTGTACAGGGAATAGTGAAGTAGAAAGAATAAAACCTAGGTGTTAGTTCTGTTTTGTCATGATTTTGGTCAAGTCATCTAAAGATTATGAACTTTGAACTTTCTCTTTTATAAATGAAAATTCAAATACTTGCTAGCAGCCTTTTTCTCACAGTGAATTTATATAGAACATAAAATATACTCCATAAGTTTGCTTTGAATAACTAGGAGATATACACATTTTAGGTACCATTACTTTTCTGATTTTATCTTATTTTTATAATATATTTGTGGTAAATTACTCAGGTGTAATTTACTTTTCAGATTTTGTCTTATTTTTATAATATATTTGTAATAAATTACTCAGGTGTAATAAGCATATTTTAATAAAACTTCAAATAAAATTCTATTTGTAAATTTTCTGGCTCTTCCCATAGTGAAGAACATAGCACCAAGAAGAATCATTTTATTTCCAATTCTTCTAATTTTAATATTGCTTATTGAGAAAGTGACTAATCTTGTAGAAAGTAAGCATATATGTTGAAGTTAAATATAAACAACACGTGCAAAAGAAAGCACTGGGAAACTGAGTACAATCTAACTAACAACGTTCAAGGTTATACTGCTCTCCGCATGACAGGCCAATAAAGAGATGAGGTGTTGGGGCAAGGAATAGCAACTTTATTCAGAAAGCCAGCACACTGAGAAGATGGTGGACTACTGTCACAAAGAACCATCTTACCCGAGTTAGAATTCAGGCTACTAAAAGGGGAGGGGTTGTGGCTGGTGGTTGCAAACTTCTTGGTGTTGGCCAGACCCTGCCTGGAGGGGATGTGATAATCCTTTGTTCTTGCAGCTGTCCATAAAAGTCTGGTGAGGACATTCCTGTAAACCTCCAACAAGAAAATTGTTATTTTCTGTTCTGCAACTTTTTTTTTTTTTTTTTTTTTTTTTGTGGTACGCTGGCCTCTCACTGTTGTGGCCTCTACCCGTTGTGGAGCACAGGCTCCGGACGCGCAGGCTCAGTGGCCATGGTTCACGGGCCCAGCTGCTCTGCGGCATGTGGGATCTTTCCGGGTCAGGGCACGAACCCGTATACCCCTGCATCCACAGGCGGATTCTCAACCACTGCGCCACCAAGGAAGCCCCTGTTCTGCAACTTTTTATCTCTATGTGAATGAAAAGTGTTATGGCTTTAAAGGTCAGGCCTGGGAGGCAGAGCCTTGAGAAAGGACTGTTATGTATATTTCAGGTTATAAGCAACATTCTTTTACTTATTGAGGAAAACAGAGGTGCAAAGCCAGCTATAGGAATAGATCCAACAGGGATTTAGGTTTGTTCTCTGAATAAACCTGTATAGGTTCAGTATATACTGAATAAACAGTATAGGTTCCCTGGAGTCAAGAATAGCCCATGCAAAATAGCTTCCATTATTAGCATGATTCTAAAAATATTTTACCATAAAATTCTCAAAACATCTTAAAGTGCCTTTAAAGTGAATCATGTTAATCTACTTATTTGTTTTTAGTGAAGGGAGTGGAGTAAGGCATTAGGAACCCCTTGTCCTACTTTCAGAAAAAGGAATAGTGAAGTAAATATACAGAAATTTAACTGTCAGGGTTAGAGGTATTATGATAATCATTGGCAGAAAGGCAAGAACCAAGGAGGATTGTGAAAACTGCAATACAACTAAAAAGTTTATAATAAACACATCACATGATCAATTGCATTTTGAAAGGAATAATTAAATCACTTATAGTGTGTACTAATGCATAAATAAAAATGTTTGTGTGTATATAAATTTACCTTCTTGTGTTTTAGCAAGTATTTTGTTAACCAGTCTTTTGATTCCTAAGTGTAGATGAACTGATTGCAAAGTAAAATATTAAAAGGCATACAAATTCATCTTGCTTTATAAAATAATAAAATCTACAAGTATATGTCTGGCAAATAATATCAAATTTTATATTTTTCAGAAAAAAATCTCTAAATACATTTTATGTCCTATAATAATGTATTCATTAAATCCTATACTAATATTTAACTTTTACATCTGATATAGGAAATGTTCCTTTTTAATCTGTTATGTAAACACTCTCATTATATGAAAGTGTTTCAATACTCTGAAAAGATAGACAAGATGCAGACTTCTCAAAAATGTATAAAACTTAACTTCTCAACTTGCTCTTCATTTCTTAAACTATTGAAAGGAGTGTGTTAGGGAAATGTGCTGGGCAGATATTTTTCTTCTTATTCTATTCCAGTCCCTGATGTGTAACGTTGCACCACACTGGGGCAGCAGATGTCAAGATTAGTTTTCTTAAATAAAAGTCTATCACAAGTACCTGGTGTTTGGCTTTTATTTAAAAGAGTAGTGGGAAATTTACATTTTTTTCTTCATATATTTGGCTTCAAAACGGTTACCTGTTTGTAGTGGTACACGGGCCTCTCACTGTCGTGGCCTCTCCCGTTGCGGAGCACGGGGTCCCAAAGCGCAGACCCAGCCGCTCCGCGGCATGCGGGATTCGGGAAGAGGGATCCTCCCAGACCGGGGCACGAACCCGTGTCCCCTACATCGGCAGGCGGACTCTCAACCACTGCGCCACCAGGGAAGCCCTTGATTGTAGTTTAATTGTGAGAAGCTAATACAGAGACATCCTTTATTCATCAAAGAATTTTGTGCACCAGATCATCCTCTAAAATGCTGTACATGATATAAACACATTAATATATCTCTTGAATATTTATTTTAAAATTAACGATGAAAGGCATCACTGTGGTTGCAGTATTTTCATGTTTACTACTTTCTGCATGATTTCTGCATTTTCATTTCTGTTAAAACAATTCGTATCTTTCTCCGATATACATATTAGGTATTCTTTTACTTTCAAATAAAATGCTAATTATATTTGTGTGTGTGTGTGTGCTCTGTCAGTAACTGGAGGGTTTAAAGAAAAGAGATCTAAGGCCACAATCATTATATTAATGAGTTTATATTAACCTGATTCTTTTGTTTGTGTCTCCTCTGTCAACATTTCATGTATTAAAGCAATACTATCCATGTGGAATATGTTAGCTCCAAATATACTTTTCTCAACATCAGTGATACTTACTGGCATGATATGTAATTTTACATTGATATCTTATATTGAAAATATTTGGTTGTCTCTGATTTATTGCTAAGGATGTGATGACCCAGAAAATCTTGTTTGTTAGCAAGATAATTAAAGTGACCTTTTATTTTTCATAGAGGAAGACTATAATTGTTTTAAAATATTCATTTCTTAGATATAGCTGTATATTTTTTTAAAAAATAAGTTCTTTTGGTAAAATAGTTGTAAAAAAAGGCTTTACACTGAATTTAAAAAGAAATGCTTATGACATTAAAGGGGCATAACAGGGAGTGTTACAAACTGTGACAGCAAGACACTAACATCATTTAATAAACTATATTTAAAACTTTTAATTATTTCATTCATTGGAGTTTGAGATTGTGGAATTTTGATGAAATCCTCGATTGGTTAATTTCTAGGCAGTTAAAATAAATTACTTATGAAAAAGGTCCTCTTGCATTCCTTTGTTAAATAGCACCTCTCTAGTATCTTTCTAAGAACTTTTTCCTCTTGCTTTGTTTAGTGTAGATTTTTCTTTTGATCTTCTTTCTGCTTTGTTCTTGCATGTTTCCTCATTATGGCATGAATCGATACAATGGCAATTAAAGTCATTTCGCTTGATTGCCGAGTCAAACAGCAGTTAGATGTTCTCATTTAATGGTCCATAAAATAAAGTAAAAATTAAATATTTATATAAACAAATTTCCTCAACACTCATGTATACATTTTACTCCCTTAATACAAAGCCATTTTGGATATAAACTAAGACTACTAAAATAACAACAATGGTAAAGTATTACTTTACCCTTTTGCTATGCAGTATAGATTTTTTTTGTAAAGTTGAAATCATGTTGTATACAAAATTGCGTCTTCAAGTAATATAGCATCATCAGTATCTCCAATGATAGGCAATGATTTTTAGAAATAGGTTGTTAGTGGTTGCATAATATCTCTTAGCATAAATGTATCATATCACTCATTCTTACACAGTTGTAGTTTGTCACTTTTCCTTTCTTTGAGTAATATTGTGATAATTATTTTAATAATTTTCAGTTAGGGGGAGGTGGCAGTAGTTACTGCTACATTTGGGTTATTGAAATCTAGTTCATTAATATCGATCCTTTTACAATTTCTGATTTGGCAAATTTTAGTGTACTTGGGGGGTTGGAAAAGTATTTGATTAATTTTATTCCATAGCTACTTGAAAAGAAGGTGTATTTCTTTTGAGAATTAAAACTAGTCACACACACACACACACACACACAAACACAACTAGTTCCATTATTCAAGTTATCTCTACTCAGTTTTCTAATAACTTATTAAATGCTTTATGTAAATGTTTTCTATAAGCACTTGTTACAGTGATTTTGTTACATAGCTGATGCCAGTAAGCAGTACATTACCGTTTAGTACCACTATAATTCTATAAGGTTTTATACATTTTATTTATTATATAATTAAGATTTTTCCAGGTTACTTTATGAACTGAATTCAACTTGTCGAACATTTTTGTTAAAACTCTGATTTGACTAATAAAGTAAACCTATTTTATTTGTGCTTAATTTAACTCTGTTTTTATAATTTTATTTTTTTTATTGAAGTGTAGTTGATTTACAGTGTGGTGCCAACCTCTGCTGTGCAGCAAAGTGACTCAGTTATACACATATAGACATTTTTTTTAATGTTCTTTTCCATTATGGTTTATCACAGGATATTGAATATAGTTCCCTATGCTATACAGTAGGAACTTGTTGTTTATCCATTCAATATATAATAGTTTGCATCTGCTAACCCCAAACTCCCAATCTTTCCCTCCTCCACCCACCTCCCCCTTGTCAACCACAAGTCTTTTCTCTATGTCTGTGAGTCTGTTTCTGTTTTGTAGATAGGTTCATTTGTGCCATATTTTAGACTCCACGCATAAGTGATCTCATATGGTATTTGTCTTTCTCCTTCTGACTTACTACACTTAGTATGATAATCTTTAGTTGCATCCATGTTGCTTCAAATGGCATTATTTCATTCTTTTTATGGCTGGCTAGTATTCCATTGTATATATGTACCACATCTTCTTTATCCATTCCTCTGTCGATGGACATTTAGGTTGTTACTATGTTTGGGCTATCGTGAATAATGCTACTATGAACATAGGGGTGCATGTAGCTTTTTAAAAAATTTTTTCTTTTTCTTTAAAAATTTTTGAATTTTATTTATTTTTTTATACAGCACGTTCTTATTAGTCATCAGTTTTATACACATCATTGTATATGTGTCAATCCCAATCGCCCAATTCGTCACACACACCCCCACCCCCCAGCCACTTTCCCCCCTTGGTGTCCATACGTTTGTTCTCTACACCTGTGTCTCAATTTCTGCCCTGCAAACCGTTCATCTGTACCATTTTTCTAGGTTCCACATATATGCGTTAATATACGATATATTTTTTTCTCTTTCTGACTTACTTCACTCTGTATGACAGTCTCTAGATCCATCCATGTCTCCACAAATGACCCAATTTTGTTCCTCTTTATGGCTGAGTAATATTCTATTGTATATATGTACTACATCTTCTTTATCCATTCATCTGTTGATGGGCATTTAGGTTGCTTCCATGACCTGGCTATTGTAAATAGAGCTGCAATGAACATTGTGGTACATGACTCTTTTTGAATTATGGTTTTCTCAGGGTATATGCCCAGTAGTGGGATTGCTGGGTCGTATGGTAGTTCTATTTTTAGTTTTTTAAGGAACCTCTATACTGCTCTCCATAATGGCTGTATCAATTTACATTCCCACCAACAGTGTAGGAGGGTTCCCTTTTCTCCACACCCTCTCCAGCATTTATTGTTTGTAGCTTTTTTGATGATGCCCATTCTAACTGGTGTGAGGTGATACCTCATTGTAGTTTTGATTTGCATTTTTCTAATAATTAGTGATTTTGAGCAGCTTTTCATTTGTTTCTTGGCCATCTGTATGTCTTTGGAGAAATGTCTATTTAGGTCTTCTGCCCATTTTTGGATTGGGTTGTTTGTTTTTTTAATATTGAGCTGCATGAGCTGTTTATATATTTTGGGTATTAATCCTTTGTCCATTGATTCGTTTGCAAATATTTTCTCCCATTCTGAGGGTTGTCTTTTCATCTTGTTTATGGTTTCCTTTGCTGTGCAAAAGCTTTGAAGTTTCATTAAGTCCCATTTGTTTATTTTTGTTTTTATTTCCATTACTCTAGGAGGTGGATCAAAAAAGATCTTGCTGTGATTTATGTCAAAGAGTGTTCTTCCTGTGTTTTCCTGTAAGAGTTTTATAGTGTCCGGTTTTACACTTAGGTCTCGAATCCATTTTGAGTTTATTTTTGTGTAGTTTATCCTTGCCTCCTTTGTCATAGATTAGTTGACCATAGGTGCGTGGGTTTATCTCTGGGCTTTCTATCTTGTTCCATTGATCTATGTTTCTGTTTTGTGCCAGTATCATATTGTCTTGATTACTGTAGCTTTGTAGTATAGTCTGAAGTCAGGGAATCTGATTCCTCCAGCTCCATTTTTTTCCCTCAAGACTGCTTTGGCTATTTGGGGTCTTTTGTGTCTCCATACAGATTTTAAGATTTTTTGTTCTATTTCCATAAAAAATGCCATTGGTAATTTGATAGGGATTGCATTGAATCTGTAGATTGCTTTGGGTAGTATAGTCATTTTCACAATATTGATTCTTCCAGTCCAAGAACATGATATATCTCTCCATCTGTTGGTATCACCTTTAATTTCTTTCATCAGTGTCTTACAGTTTTCTGCATACAGGTCTTTTGTCTCCCTAGGAAGGCTTATTCCTAGGTATTTTATTCTTTTTGTTGCAATGGTAAATGGGAGTGTTTCCTTAATTTCTCATTCAGATTTTTCATCATTAGTGTATAGGAATGCCAGAGATTTCTGTGCATTAATTTTGTATCCTGCAACTTTACAAAATTCATTGATTAGCTCTAGTAGTTTTCTGGTGGCATCTTTAGGATTCTCTATGTATACTATCATGTCATCTGCAAACAGTGACAGTTTTACTTCTTCTTTTCCAATTTGATTCCTTTTATTTCTTTTTCTTCTCTGATTGCCGTGGCTAGGACTTCCAAAACTATGTTGAATAATAGTGGTGAGAGTGGACATCCTTGCCTTGTTCTTGATCTTAGAGTAAATACTTTCAGTTTTGCACCATTGAGAATGATGTTTGCTGTGGGTTTGTCGTATATGGCCTTGATTATGTTGAGGTAGGTTCCCTCTATGCCCACTGTCTGGAGAGTTTTTATCATAAACGGGTGTTGAATTTTGTCTAAAACTTTTTCTGCATCTATTGAGATGGTCATATGTTTTTTATTCTTCAATTTGTTAATATGGTGTATCACATTGATTGCTTTGTGTATATTGAAGAATCCTTGCATCCCTGGGATAAATCCCACTTGATCATGGTATATGATCTTTTTATTGTGTTGTTGGATTCTGTTTGCTAGTATTTTGTTGAGGATTTTTGCGTCTATATTCATCAGTGATATTGGTCTATAATTTTCTTTTTTTGTAGTATCTTTCTCTGGTTTTGGTATCAGGGTGTTGGTGGTTTCACAGAATGAGTTTGGGAATGTTCCTTCCTCTGCAATTTTTTGGAAGAGTTTGAGAAGGATGGTGTTAGCTCTTCTCTAAATGTTTGATAGAATTCACCTGTGAAGCCGTCTGGTCCTGGACTTTTGTTTGTTGGAAGATTTTTCATCACAGTTTCAATTTCATTACTTGTGATTGGTCTGTTCATAATTTCTATCTTTTCCTGGTTCAGTCTTGGAAGGTTATACCTTTCTAAGAATTTGTCCATTTCTTCCAAGTTGTCCATTTTATTGGTCTACAGTTGCTTGTAGTAGTGTGTTAGGATGCTCTGTATGTGTGCAGTGACTGTTGTAGCTTCTTCTTTTTCATTTCTAATTTTATTGATTTGAGTCCTCTCCCTTTTTTTCTTGATAAGTCTGGCTCTTGGTTTATCAATTTTGTTTATCTTCTCAAGAACCAGCTTTTAGTTTTATTGATCTTTGCTATTATTTTCTTTGTTTCTATTTCATTCATTTCTCCTCTGATCTTTATGATTTCTTTCCTTCTGCTAACTTGGGGTTTTGTTTGTTCTTCTTTCTCTAGTTCTTTTAGGTGTAAGGTTATATTGTTTATTGGAGATTTTTCTTGTTTTTTGAGGTACACTTGGATAGCTGTAAACTTCCCTCTTAGAACTGCTTTTGCTGCATCCCATAGGTGTTGGATCATCGTGTTTTCATTGTCATTTATCTCTAGGTATTTTTTGATTTCGTCTTTGATTTCTTCAGTGATCTCTTGGTTATTTAGTAACGTATTGTTTAGCCTCCATGTGTTTGTGTTTTTTACGTTTTGTTCCCTGTAATTCGTTTCTATTCTCATAGCGTTGTGGTCAGAAAAGATGCTTGATATGATTTCAATTTTCTTAAATTTAGTTAGGCTTGATTTGTGACCCAACATGTGATCTATCCTGGAAAATGTTCCATGTGCACTTGAGAAGAAAGTGTAATCTGCTGTTTCTGGATGGATTGTCCTATAAATATCAATTAAATATATCTGGTCTATTGTGTCATTTAAAGCTTCTGTTTCCTTATGTATTTTCATTTTATATGATCTGTCCATTGGTCTATGTGAAGTGTTAAAGTCCCCCACTATTATTGTGTTACCTTCGATTTCCTCTTTTAGAGCTGTTAGCAGTTGCCTTATGTATTGAGGTGCTCCTATGTTGGGTGCACATATATTTTTAATTGTTATATCTTCTTGGATTGATCCCTTGATCATTATGTAGTGTCCCTCCTTGTCTCTTACAACATTCTTTATTTTAAAGTCTATTTTATCTGATATGAGTATTGCTACTCCAGCTTTGTTTTGATTTCCATTTGCATGGAATATCTTTTTCCATCCCCTCACTTTCAGTATGTATGTGTCCCTAGGTCTGAAGTGGGTCTCTTGTAGACAGCATATATATGCTTCTTGTTTTTGTATCCATTCAGCAATCCTGTGTCTTTTGGTTGAAACATTTAATCCATTCACGTTTAAGGTAATTATAGATATGTATGTTCCTATTACCATTTTCTTAATTATTTTGGGTTTGTTTTTGTAGGTCCTTTTCTTCTCTGGTATTTCCCACTTAGAGAAGTTCCCTTAGCATTTGTTGTAGAGCTGGTATTGTGGTTCTAAATTCTCTTAGCTTTTGCTTGTCTGTAAAGCTTTTGATTTCTCCATCGAATCTGAATGAGATCCTTGCCGGTAGATTAATTTTGGTTGTAGGTTATTCCCTTTCATCACTTTAAGTATATCATGCCACTGCCTTCTGGCTTGTAGTGTTTCTGCTGAGAAATCAGCTGTTAACCTTATGGGAGTTCCCTTGTATATTATTTGTCATTTTTCCCTTGCTGCTTTCAATAATTTTTCTTTGTCTTTGATTTTTTCCAATTTGATTACTATGTGTCTCGGTGTGTTTCTCCTTGGGTTTACCCTGTATGGAACTCTCTGCACTTCCTGCACTTAGGTGGCTATTTCCATTCCCATGTTAGGGAAGTTTTCGACTATAATCTCTTCAAATATTTTCTCAGGTCCTTTCTCTCTCTCTTCTTCTGTGACCCCCATAATGTGAATGTTGTTGTGTTTAATGTTGTCCCAGAGGTCTCTTAGGCTGTGTTCATTTCTCTTCATTCTTTTTTCTTTATTCTGTTCCACAGCAGTGAATTCCACCAGTCTGTCTTCCAGGTCACTTATCCATTCTTCTGCCTCAGTTATTCTGCTATTGAGTCCTTCTACTGTAGTTTTCATTTCAGTTATTGTATTGTTCATCTCTGTTTGTTTGTTCTTTAATTCTTCTAAATCTTTGTTAAACATTCCTTGCATCTTCTTGATCTTTGCCTCCATTCTTTTTTGAGGTCCTGGATCATCTTCACTATCATTATTCTGAATTCTTTTCTGGAAGGTTGCCTATGTCCACTTCATTTAGTTGTTTTTCTGGGGTTTTGTCTTGTTCCTTCATCTGGTACATAGCTGTCTGCCTTTTCGTCTTTTCTATCTTTCTATGAATGTGGTTTTTGTTCCACAGGTTGCAGGATTGTAGTTCTTCTTGTTTCTGCTGTCTGCCCTCTGCGCATGTAGCTTTTAGAATTATAGTTTTGTCTGGGTATATGCCCAGGAGTGGGATTGCTGGATCATATGGTAATTCTATTTTTAGCTATCTGAGGAACCTCCATACTGTTTTCCATAGTGGCTGCACCAACTTACATTCCCACCAACAGTGTAGGAGTGTTCCCTTTTCTCCACACCCTCTCCAGCATTTGTTATTTGTAAAGTTTTTAGTGATGGCCATTCTGTCTGGTGTGATGTGGTACCTCACTGTAGTTTGATTTGCATTTCTCTAATAATTAGTGATGTTGAGCATCTTTTCATGTGCCTACTGGCCATCTGTATGTCTTCTTTGGAGAAATGTCTATTAAGGTCTTCTGCCCATTTTTTGATAGGTTGTTTGTTTTGTTGTTAGTTGTATGAGCTGTTTGTATATTTTGGAGATTAAGATCAACATTCAAAAATCGGTTGCATTTCTTTTCACAAACAATGAAATATCAGAAAGGGAATATTAAAAATAATATACCTTTTAAAATAGCCACAAAAATAATTTAGGAATAAACCTGGCCAAGGAAGTGAAAGACTTATACACTGAGAACTATAAAACATTAAAAAGGGGAATTAAAGAGGATTCAAAGAAATGGAAAGATATCCCATGCTCTTGGATTGGAAGAATTAATATTGCAAAAATGGCAATACTGCCCAAAACAATCTACAGATTTAATACTATCCCTGTCAAAATACCCATGACATTTTCACAGAATTAGAACAAATAATCCAAAAATTTATATGGAACCATAAAAGACTCAGAATTGCCAAAACAATCCTGAGGAAAAAACAAAAGCAAAGCAGGAGGCATAACTCTCCCAGACTTCAGACAATACTACAAAACTACAGTAACAAAAACAGTGGTGTTTTGGTACAAAAACAGACATATGGATCAATGGAAAAGAATAGAGAGCCCAGAAATAATCCCATGCACCTACGGTCAATTAATCCTTGACAAAAGTGGCAAGAATATAAAATAGGAAAAAGACAGTCTCTTCAGCAAGTGATGCGGGGAAGGTTGGACAGCCACATGTAAATCATGTGAAAACACACCCTCACACCATGCACAAAAATAAACTCAAAATGGCTTAAAGACTTAAGCATAAGACATGATACCATAAAACTCCTAGAAGAGAGCATAGGCAAAATATTCTGTGACATAAGTCGTACCAATGTTTTCTTAGGTCAGTCTCCCAAGGCAATATAAATAAAAACAAAAATAAACAAACGGGACCTGATCAAACCTACAAGTTTTTGCACAGCAAAGGAAACCATAAAAAAAATGAAAAGACAGCCTACAGAATGGGAGAAAATAGTTGCAAATGATACAACAGAGAAGAGCTATTTAACTCTATTTTAAAAACTCAATGTAAACATCTCTTTATTTTCATTTGGGAGTTTTACATATTTTTATAAATTTACAAAACTGTTAATTTTTGTTCTTATTTTGCTGATCATAGTATTATCTTAGTATTGTATTATATTTGTATATGCTTTTTTAGTCTTTCATTTGCCATATAATGTTTTCTTATTTTACTGCTTTAATTTATTCAATATTTTTGAAAGTAAAAATCTTTAAAATATTCCTGATTGTAATAGCCTTGCAACTTTACAAAGGATATGATTCAGTTCCTATGTCCCAATTATTTAAGTTACAAAAAAAGATATCTTCAGTTGTCTCCCTGTGTAAGGCAGTGAATTTATTGTGCTTTTATCCCATTCCCAAGGTTTTCCTCTCTTCCACCCAATAATCAATATAATCTGTGGTTGAAGAATAAAATTACTGTTTTAAATTATCTAATGTTTTTGATGTCAGAATTATTTAACTTTCCAAATGCTTGCTGCTTGTTGGAAGTTTTTTTTTTTTTCTTAACTATTTTGCTGGGAACACAGTATACCTTTATCATTTTCACTTTCAAGTCTCTTTTTTGATCAGAAAATTATCTTCAGGGAATACCTTGATGGTCCAGTGGTTAGGACTCCTTGCTCTTGCTGCCAGCAACCAGGTTCAATCCCTGGTTAGGGAACTAAAATCCCACAAGCCACGTAGAGTGGCCAAAATAAATAAATAAATTAATTAATTTAAAAAAAAGAAAATTATCTTTACTTATGATTTTGGACTTTATTTCTATTCTAATTGGTGTGCTTTTACTTATATATTATAATGTATATAATCATTTTTATTTTTAATTTTTAAAATTTTTTTAACATCTTTATTGGAGTATAATTGCTTTACAATGATGTGTTAGTTTCTTCTTTATAACAAAGTGAATCAGTTATACATACATATATGTATGTTCCCATATATCTTCCCTCTTGCATCTCCCTCCCTCCCACCCTTCCTATCCCACCCTTCTAGGTGTTCACAAAGCACCGAGCTGATCTTCCTGTGCTATGCGGCTGCTTCCCACTAGCTATATATTTTACGTTTGGTAGTGTATATATCTCCATGCCACTCTCTCACTTTGTCACAACTTACCCTTCCCTCTCCCGAAATCCTCAACTCCATTCTCTAGTAGGTCTGTGTCTTTATTCCCATCTTGCCCCTAGGTTCTTCATGACCTTTTTTTTTTTCTTCACTTAGATTCCATATATATGTTAGCATACGGTATTTGTTTTTCTCTTTCTGAATTATTTCACTCTGCATGACAGACTCTAGGTCCATCCACCTCACTACAAATAACTCAATTTCGTTTCTTTTTATGGCTGAGTAATATTCCATTGTATATATGTACCACATCTTCTTTATGCATTCATCTGTCGATGGACACTTAGGTTGCTTCCATGTCCTGGCTATTGTAAATAGAGCTGCAATGAACATTGTGGTACATGACTCTTTTTGAATTATGGTTTTCTCAGGGTATATGCCCAGTAGTGGGATTGCTGGGTCATATGGTAGTTCTAATTTTAGGTTTTTAAGGAACGTCCATACTGTTCTCCATAGTGGCTGTATCAATTTACATTCCCACCAACAGTGCAAGAGGGTTCCCTTTTCTCCACACACTCTCCAGCATTTATTGTTTGTAGATTTTTTGATGATGGCCATTCTGACTGGTGTGAGATGATATCTCATTGTAGTTTTGATTTGCATTTCTCTAATGATTAATGATGTTGAGCATTCTTTCATGTGTTTGTTGGCAATCTGTATATTTTCTTTGGAGAAATGTCTATTTAGGTCTTCTGACCATTTTTGGATTGGGTGGGTTGTTTTATTGATATTGAGCTGCATGAACTGCTTGTAAATTTTGGAGATTAATCCTTTGTCAGTTGCTTCATTTGCAAATATTTTCTCCCATTCTGAGGGTTGTCTTTTCATCTTGTTTATGGTTTCCTTTGCTGTGCAAAAGCTTTGAAGTTTCATTAGGTCCCATTTGTTTATTTTTGTTTTTATTTCCATTTCTCTAGGAGGTGGGTCAAAAAGGATCTTGCTGTGATTTATGTTATAGAGTGTTCTGCCTATATTTTCCTCTAAGAGTTTGATAGTGTCTGGCCTTACATTTAGGTCTTTAATCCATGTTGAGCTTATTTTTGTGTATGGTGTTAGGGAGTGTTCTAATTTCATACTTTTACATGTAGCTCTCCAGTTTCCCAGCACCACTTATTGAAGAGGCTGTCTTTTCTCCATTGTATATTCTTTCCTCCTTCATCAAAAATAAGGTGACCATATGTGCATGGGTTTATCTCTGGGATTTCTATCCTGTTCCATTGATCTATATTTCTGTTTTTGTGCCAGTACAATACTGTCTTGATTACTGTAGCTTTCTGGTGTAGTCTGAAGTCAGGGAGCCTGATTCCTCCAGCTCTGTTTTTCATTCTAAAGATGCTTTGGCTATTTGGGATCTTTTGTGTTTCCATACAATTTGTGAAATTTTTTGTTCTAGTTCTCTGGAAAATGCCATTGGTAGTTTGATAGGGATTGCATTGAATTTGTAGATTGCTTTGGGTAGTAGAGTCATTTTCACAATGTTGATTCTTCCAATTCAAGAACATGGTATATGGCTCCATCTATTTGTATCATCTCTAATTACTTTCATCAGTGTCTTATAATTTTCTGCATACAGGTCTTTTGTCTCCTTAGGTAGGTTTATTCCTAGGTATTTTATTCTTTTTGTTGCAATGCTAAAGGGAGTGTTTCCTTAATTTCACTTTCAGATATTTCATCGTTAGTGTATAGGAATGCCAGAGATTTCCATGCATTAATTTTATATCCTGCTACTTTACCAAATTCATTGATTAGCTCTAGTAGTTTTCTAGTACAATCTTAGGATTCTGTATGTATAGTATCATGTCATCTACAAACAGTGACAGCTTTACTTCTTCTTTTCCAATTTGGATTCCTTTTATTTCTTTTTCTTTTCTGATTGCTGTGGCTAAAACTTCCAAAACTATGTTGACTAATAGTGGTGAGAGTGGGCAACCTTGTCTTCTTCCTGATCTTAGAGGAAATGGTTTCAGTTTTTCAGCATTCAGGGTGGTGTTGGCTTTGTTTTGTCATATATGGCCTCTATTGTGTTGAGGAAAGTTTCCTCTATGCCTATTTTCTGGTGGGTTTTTATCATAAATGGGTGTTGAATTTTGTCAGAAGCTTTATCTGCATTGATTGACGTGATCATATGTTTTTTATTCTTCAGTTTGTTAATAGGGTGTATCAAATTGATTGATTTGCGTATGTGGAAGATTCCTTGCATTCCGGGAATACACCCCACTTGATCATGGTGTATGATCCTTTTAATGTGCTGTAGGATTCTGTTTGCTAGTATTTTGTTGAGGATTTTTGCATCTATGTTCATCAGTGATATTGGCCTGTAGTTTCCTTTCTTTGTTACAGCTTTGTCTGGTTTTGGTATCAAGGTGATGGTGGCCTCGTAGAATGAGTTTGGGAGTGTTCCTCCCTCTGCTATATTTTGCAAGAGTTTGAGAAGGATAGGTGATAGCTCTTCTCTAAAAGTTTGATAGAATTCGCCTGTAAAGCCATCTGATCCTGGGCTTTTGTTTGTTGGAAGATTTTTAATCACAGTTTCAATTTCAGTGCTTGTGATTGGTCTGTTCATATTTTCTATTTTTTCCTGGTTCAGTCTTGTAAGGTTGTGCTTTTCTAAGAATTTGTCCACTTCTTCCAGGTTGTCCATTTTATTGGCATATAGTTGCTTGTAGTAGTCTCTCTTGATCCTTTGTATTTCTGCAGTGTCAGTTGTTACTTCTTTTTCATTTCTAATTCTATTGATTTGAGTGTTCTCCCTTTTTTTCTTGATGAGTCTGGCTAATGATTTATCAATTTTGTTTATCTTCTCAAAGAACCAGGTTTTAGTTTTATTTATCTTTGCTATCGTTTCCTTCATTTCTTTTTCATTTATTTCTGCTCTGATCTTTATGATTTCTTTCCTTCTACTAACTTTGGTGTTTTTTTGTTCTCCTTTCTCTAATTGCTTTAGGTGTAAGGTAGGTTGTTTATTTGAGATGTTTCTTAAGGTGGGATTGTATTGCTATAAACTTCCCTCTTAAACTGCTTTTGCTGCGTCCCATAGGTTTTGGGTCATCGTGTTTTCATTGTCATTTGTTTCTAGGCATTTTTTGATTTCCTCTTTGATTTCTTCAGTGATCTCTTGGTTATTAAGTAGTGTATTATTTAGCCTCTATGTGTTTATATTTTTTACAGATTTTTCCCTGTAATTGATATCTAGTCTCATAGGGTTATGGTCAGAGAAGATACTTGATACGATTTCAATTTTCTTAAATTTACCAAGGCTTGATTTGTGACCACGGTATGATCTATTCTGGAGAATATTCCATGAGCACTTGAGAAGAATGTGTATTCTGTTGTTTCTGGATGGAATGTCCTATAAATGTCAGTTAAGTCCATCTTTTTTAATGTATCATTTAAAACTTGTATTTCCTTATTTATTTTCATTTTGGATGATCTGTCCATTGGTGAAAGTGGGGTGTTAAAGTCCCCTACTATGATTGTGTTACTGTCGATTTCCCCTTTTATGGCTGTTAGTATTTGCCTTATGTATTGAGGTACTCCTATGTTGAGTGCATAAATATTTACAATTTTTATATCTTCTTCTTGGATCGATCCCTTGATCATTATGTAGTGTCCTTCTTTTTCTCTTGTAATAGTCTTTATTTTAAGGTCTATTTTGTCTGATAGAAGAATTGCTGCTTCAGCTTTCTTTTGATTTCCATTTGCATGGAATATCTTTTTCCATCTGCTCACTCTCAGTCTGTATGTCTCCCTAGGTCTGAAGTGGGTCTCTTTTAGACAGCACATATACAGGTCTTGTTTTTGTATCCATTCAGCCAGTCTGTGTCTTTTAGTTGGAGCATTTAATCCATTTACATTTGAGGTAATTATCGATGTGTATGTTCCTATTCCCATTTTCTTAAGTATTTTGAGTTTGTTATTGTAGGTCTTTTCCTTCTCTTGTGTTTCCTGCCTAGAGAAGTTCCTTTAGCATTTGTTGTAAAGCTGGTTTGGTGGTGCTGAATCCTCTTAGCTTTTGCTTGTCGGTAAAGGTTTTAATTTCTCCATCAAATCTGAATGAGATCCCTGCTGGGTAGAGTAATCTTGGTTGTACATTTTTCTCCTTCATCACTTTAAATATGTCCTGCCACTCCCTCCTGGCTTGCAGAGTTTCTGCTAAAAGATCAGCTGTTAACCTTATGGGGATTCCCTTGTGTGTTATTTGTTCTTTTTCCCTTGCTGCTTTTAATATGTTTTCTTTGTATTTAATTTTTGATAGTTTGATTAATATTTGTCTTGGCATGTTTCTCCTTGGGTTTATCCTGTATGGGACTCTCTGTGCTTCCTGGACTTGATTAACTATTTCCTTTCCCATATTAGGGAAGTTTTCAACTATTATCTCTTCAAATATTTTCTCAGTCCCTTTTTTTTCTCTTCTTCTTCTGGCACCCCTATAATTCGAATGTTGGTGTGTTTAATGTTGTCCCAGCGGTCTCTGAGACTGTCTTCAGTTCTTTTCATTCTATTTTCTTTATTCTCCTCTGCAGTATTTATTTCCACTATTTTATCTTACAGGTCACTTATCCGTTCTTCTGCCTCAGTTATTCTGCTATTGGTCCCTTCTAGAGAATTTTTAATTTCATTTATTATGTTGTTCATAATTGTTTGTTTGCTCTTTAGTTTTTCTAGGTCCTTGTAAACGTTTCTTGTATTTATTCTATTTCCAAGATTTTGGATCATCTTTACTATCATCATTCTGAATTTTTTTTCAGGTTGACTGCCTATTTCCTCTTCATTTGTTAGGTCTGGTGGGTTTTTACCTTGCTCCTTCATCTGTTGTGTGTTTCTCTGTCTTCTCATTTTGCTTAACTTACTGTGTTTGGGGTCTCCTTTTCGCAGGCTGCAGTTTTGTAATTCCCATTGTTTTTGGTGTCTGTACCCAGTGGCTCTGGTTGGTTCAGTGGGTTGTGTAGGCTTCCTGGTGGAGGGGACTAGTGCCTGTGTTCTGGTGGATGAAGCTGGATCTTTTCTTTCTGCTGAGCAGGTCCACATCTGGTGGTGTGTTTTGGGGTGTCTGTGGCCTTACTATGATTTTAGGCAGCCTCTTTGCTAATGGATGGGGTTGTGTTGCTGTCTTGGTAGTCGTTTGGCATAGGATGTCCAGCACTGTAGCTTGCTGGTCGTTGAGTGAAGCTGGGGCTTGGCGTTGAGATGGAGATCTCTGGGAGAATTTCACCATTTGATATTATGTGGAGCTAGGAGGTCTCTTGTGGACCAGTTTTCTGAAGTTGGCTCTCCCACGTCAGAGGCACAGCAGTGACTCCTGGTTGGAGCACGAAGAGCCTTTCATCCACATGGCTCAGAATAAAAGGGAGAAAAAATAGATAGGAAGAAGATAAAATAAAATGAAAGTTATTAAAATAAAAAATAATTATTAAGAAAAAATTTTAAAAAGTAAAAAAAAAAAAATACCACAACAAAAACGGACAGACAGAGCCCTAGGACAAATGGTAAAAGCAAAGCTATACAGACAAAATCACACACAGAATCATACACACTCACAAAAAGACAAAAAGGGGGGGAAAATATGTATCTTTGCTCCCAAAGTCCACCTCCTCATTTTAGGATGATATGTTGTCTATTCAGGTATTCCAAAGATGCAGGGTACGTCCAGTTGATTGTGGAGATTTAATCTGCTGCTCCTGAGGCTGCTGGGAGATATTTCTCTTTCTCTTCTTTGTTCGCACAGCTCCCGGGGTTAAGCTTTGGATTTGGACCCACCTCTGGGTTTAGGTTGCCTGAAGGCATCTGTTCTTTGCTCAGACAGGACGGGGTTAAAGGAGCAGCTGATTCGGGGCTCTGGCTCACTCAGGCCGGGGGGAGGGAGGGGTACGGAATACAGGGCGAGCCTGCGGCGTGACGTTGCACCAGCCTGAGGCGCGCCGGGCATTCTCCTGGGGAAGTTGTCCCTGGATCCCGGGACCCTGGCAG